>NC_088306.1:10083694-10234796 GCF_032854445.1 Liolophura sinensis
TCTCTCCTTCCCTATAGTCTGTACATTACGTGGTCAAGACAAGAGTCTCATTCATATCATACACTTTTCTAAACAAGGCATTCAGAACACGGGTAGCTCGCCTGATTGATCAGTTCCTAAAACTGCACAATGTTCATGTGATACCTCTACACAAAAATAAAGCACAATGATTGAAACGGGCACACACAGATATTACTCTTTAATTAGGTAGTGCTAAGATCTTGCAATTAAATCAACCATCACTGAATATTGTATGCGTAAGGATTTGCACAGCAGTGACTTTGTACGTTATGGAGTCGTGAATAATTGTGGTGGTAAAAGACATCTTAGGGGAGTTTGTGCACAAATTTACTGCAGATGTCTTTGATATGCAAATCACAAACAGCATTTGGCAATCCATGCATGTACTATGGATGGCTACAGCCACCTTGTGAGTGGCTGAGGAAATGTTGAGCTATGAGGTAAAAAACATCTCATCCCCCTCTCACAATACCTCTCCTTACTTGGTACGTGCGAGCTAAAAATGACTGAGCCAATGTGCACTCACAAGTGAAATCCAAAAGGTTACATTTTTAAAAGAAAACAAATGGTCAATAAATATCATTTTTACCCGGACACTTGATTATATAAATCATAAAACTCATGCTTGTTCAAAATAATGAAAAAAAAGTATTCTCCTCTAAATTACCTAAAGTAACAAATTCTTAATGATATACACTGATAAAGCCAGTTGAGTTTTATGTACATTTGAACTCACAATGTTACTGGTGAGATGACACAGTGGATGATCACAATGTGTCAGACAGTGATAACGTACATCTGTGTATCTGCTTTGGTGGGTGACAATAAATTGCACCAGAGTGACAAGTCAAGAGCGATAATTGACTTAAGACTACTGCACATGTGACATCCAATGGAACGTTTGTACAGTTTGGGAAGAGGAGTTGAAAGCACAATTGAGGGTTGGAGTGTTGGTGGGAGGCTAGCGAAATGAACACACCGGACTGTTAGACGCATTAATCCATACCTGGTCACACCTGCTCAACATGGAGAGTTTTCTTACCTATTTTATTTTAACCTAGAAAATCAGCATGCACATGAAATAATAATGAAGTACAACTTTATAGTATGTATGTGTACAATCAGAAACAATCAGAAAGTCAAAAAAACAAAGAGAAAAAGGCAAATATATATGCAAAAGATTTCAGATAGAGTTATTAAATATATACTATTGAAATACCATAAAAATCTGCCAAACTGGTTACAACTGAGGTCAAATGAAATGTCTCCCTGCAATGAGGTTTTCGCATAACAAGCATAGTAAGTCACTAAACACAAGCTAACCATCCTGTTCTCAAGGTTTTTGTTAATGTTAGCGATAGGCATGCAGAGTCGGAATAAAGTAAATTCAAACTGTTGAAAAGAATACCTTATTACGAACTCATTGAAACAGTTTTTCTTTTTTTTTAATTTTCTTTGTCAAGCAATTGTAATTAAACGAAAGAATTAGTTGATTTCATAACAAAGGATGAAGTATTTATAATGTACTTGTGCTTAAGGTGTACTTAATACCACACCACAGGTGTACAAACTTTAAATATGCTGAATGTATGCCTGGTGCTAGAGCTTTGTCCCCTGGGTGTTAAGATAGCCCCGTGGCCCACTTCTATCAGGAAGCTAGTGTGTAAGTGGTAATCCTCCAGCCACACTTCATACAACACTTGACTACAAATTACCACAGAGCTGTCAGGCTTCACCTTAGTCTATCTACACTCCACAGGATGCAGGTTGTGTCTTTGTGCTCTCCACTTACCCAGGAGTGGATGGCCGCAGATGTCAGGCAGCAGATAGAAACCCTCCCTCCTAGCTTTCATTCTCCTGTTTCATAACTATAACTGTTCTTACAATTAGTGTTTAGTACAAACCATAAAAAAATGCCTGAAAGAGCACAACAGGAAGAGCACTGAGCACATAATTCAATCACAAGTATATTCATTCCCCTGTGTTATATCAATTTATACAGTCAAAAAAAAAAAACAACACAAGATCAAGTAATTTCTCCCAAAAGACGACGCGATGAGTTTCAAAACCTCTCAGATGTTGGAGTGCCTTATTAAAGATCTTGTGTAATCTGTCTGTGTGTATTTTACAAAAGATCGACAAATCTGCATTAACTGATGCATCTCATCAAAGTTCATATCATGTACTTTCTGTCTCACAAAAGATCAAACATTGTGGGTGATTACTGTAATGCCTTACAGAAGATCCACTGCTGTGTGTTTACTGGAGAGTCTCTTAAAGAAGACAGAGAACTGTGTGTTCTGGAGTGCCTTACAAAAAGATCCACAACTGTGTGTTTACTGGGCTGCCTCACAGACCATGAGGAACTGTGTGTTCTGGAGTGCCTTACAAAAGATCCACAACTGTGTGTTTACTGAACTGCCTCACAGACCATGAGGAACTGTGTATTCTGGAGTGCCTTACAAAAGATCCACAACTGTGTGTTTACTGGAGAGTCTCTTAAAAAAGGCAGAGAACTGTGTGTTCTGGAGTACCTTACAAAAGATCCACAACTGTGTGTTCACTGAACTGCCTCACAGACCATGAGGAACTGTGTGTTCTGGAGTGCCTTACAAAAGATCCACAACTGTGTGTTTACTGGACTGCCTCACAGACCATGAGGAACTGTGTTTACCGGAGTGCCTTACAAAAGATCCAAAACTGTGTGTTTACTGGATTGCCTCACAGACCACGAGGAACTGTGTGTACCGGAGTGCCTTACAAAAGATCCACAAATGTGTGTTTACTGGACTGCCTCACAGACCATGATTTTTTTTTTTTTTTTTTTTTTTGATTGGTGTTTTACGCCGTACTCGAGAATATTTCACTTATACGACGGCGGCCAGCATTATGGTGGGTGGAAACCGGGCAGAGCCCGGGGGAAACCCACGACCATCCGCAGGTTGCTGACAGACCTTCTCACGTACGGCCGGAGAGGAAGCCAGCATGAGCTGGACTTGAACTCACAGCGACCGCATTGGTGAGAGACTCCTGGGTCATTACGCTGCGCTAGCGCTTTAACCGACTGAGCCACGGAGGCCCCCACAGACCATGAGGAATTGTGTGTACTGGAGAGCTTTACAAAAGATCCACAAATGTGTGTTTACTGAACTGCCTCACAGACCATGAGGAGCTGTGTGTACTGGAGTGCCTTACAAATGATGAACAGCTGTGTGTACTGGAGTGACCTTACAAAAGATCCCCAACTGTGTGTTTACTGGACTGCCCTACAAACGATGAAGAGCTGTATGTCCTGGAGCACCTTGCAACAGGTACAACATCCTGCGTTTACTGGCAGAAGTGTCGTAGAGAAGATCCAGTCCAGTGTGTGCATGCTGGAGTGCCTTACAACAGATTCAGCACTGGGTTTTTCCTGCAGAGTCTTGCAGAAATACAGCGCTGCAAATGTTTACCGGGGAGGGGTACAAAAGATCCAACAGTTCGTGCTGGAGGGTCCAACTGAAGTAATGTTTAGTGCTACCTGCGTCATGTCTTCAGCGGAAAAGATCAAAGATCAATTTGATTCATCTTGCATCTTTTACTTTTTGGGGTGATGTGATTTAAAAATCACTTTAATGGGTGAAAGCACTGAAAATGTCTTTTGCTGCTACACTTGTAAGCTTGTGACCTCCCTCTTCTGCAGAAAATGAAATGTATCACAGAAAAGACAAAAACAAAAGAGCACTCTGCTTAGACCACTACATTTTCAGCTAGCAATATTCCTATTATTTACAGTAAACAACAACACTCTTCAGAACATCAAAAACACTGATTTAACCCCAAATTTAAGAATGATATACCTACAGATGTCTGCTAATCCCCCACGAGAGCCTCCCCATGATTAAACTTAAAAAGCTGGCTAAAGGCAACTAGACACAATGCACTGTCTGTCACTGGTGACCTTTACACAACACTCTGAGGACAAGGTCAAATCCAGACAAACACTGGAGCTGTTAAGGCAGACTGACTGAGTTGCTGTGGAGAACATGTGGCTAATGGAGATGCATAGAGGGCCTGCCTCTGGAAGCTCCTGATTCTTGGAAAGGCCTCAGTGTTTGTACAAGTCAGCAACTCAATTATATTTAGAAATATACAGAAAATCACCAATAATTTAATGGCATGTTTCACTAACTGATCTGCTGTACGGACCCTGGTATAACAAGGTGATCAGCTGGTCAATAAATAAGGTGAACTTTAAGAAAAATACTGTAAATCGCATCAAATTTCAAGTGATTTTTTAGTGGAGCAGGGCTATCCATGAAATTATATTTCATTTACCGGATATTATTGGACATATAATTCACTTGTTTTATCATGCCAAATTTCTCAATTTTACTTATCTTTAGCATGATAAAACAAGTGAATAATCTATCCTGCTAACATACAGTAAACCATCTATAATTATGGACAATTTCCTGACAATTATCTTGTCCATATACCAATAGCTTAGCACTTGAATGCCCTAAATCCCTAACAAGTTTAACCAGTAAAGTTCAACTTCAGACATAATTTGAAAACATAATTAATAATATTTTGAAGACTAAATTGCTTTCTTCAGCTAAGCATACATGTGAACTTGGCAGAAATATTATAAAATAACTTGTTCAGATGAGATAACATTCCTGTAATGTGCCGCAACATGCATTTGTATGTGGTGAAATTTGTTGAAGATTTAGGGTCTAATTAGGGTGTAAAGGTTCCACGCTACAGTAATATGTACACAGTTAGGCAAACAACATGTAAATGCAGACCATGGGCATGCAATGTCGACATTTAATTAAATAAATTTTATCTAAAACTTGCTCTGAAAAACCAGTCAGTTGATTCAGTCGTATTGCCTACAATTTTCTTTTCTCTTACTGTCCATCTGACCAATCTTATTACTGTATTTTGCACATTTAACTCCCCTGGTTACAGACAGCTCAACAGCCAAATAATCAAACTTTTAATCTTCTTGATAAGTGTGACACACAGTTACTAACCTTTACATGTAAATGTACATTACCGTATTTCTTCTAAAATTTGGGAGACCGAGTCTGCTCATTTTAGCCAAAAAAGATGTAATTCTAGCGGGAATATTGAGTTTCTTTTTTCTCACATGGTTAGACCATCTAATGAACAACACACTCAGATCTTTACTTTTCCAAAAAGCTGGGAAAGAAATGTAATACTCTACTTTCAACACGACTAACATCTGTTCCAAATTTTAGAAGAATTAGGGTAACATCAACATCAACATATGATCTAACCACTGTTGTACATTTTAATAGATGTTTTGGCTACAAACATGTCTGTGTGGTCAAAATATATACATAAAAACACACTATAAAATCCTTTGCCAACAACGCTTCATATTCATTCAGAAATGTAGTCTGTGGTCCATGTTATGTACATGTATGTGCACCGTCAGAAAACAAAATGTAATGGAAAACAGAGGTCAAAAAGCTATCACTAGATGTAAACAATATTTACAAAATATCCTCAAGAGATAGAGATAGCATGCAGTTGTGTTCTGATACATGACTCAGCTGTTTTTAGACAAACTACCTCCTACATCAATCACACAGACTGTTTTGCTGAGAAGGTGTGCACTATGACAAAGCAAAAGCAAATACTGTATTGTACTTTTCACATGTTTCCAGAGGTAAGGGATGGTATTAATACCACAAGTGTCTGTCATCACATGAGCCTACCATCAAGTTTGTCACTACACGAGCCTATCATCAAGTTTGTCATCACATGTGTTTGTCATCACATTAGCATATCAAGTTTGTCATCACATGAGCCTATCATTAAGTCTGTCATTACATGAGCCTATCATCAAGTCTGTCATTACATGAGTCTCATGACATTATCCTATCACCAAGTTTGTCATCACATGAGCCGATCATCACATTAGCATATCATCAAGCCTGTCATTACATGAGCCTATCACCAAGTCTGTTGTTACATGAGTGTCATGACATTAGCTTATCACCAAGTTTGTCATCACATGAGCCAATCATCACATTAGCATATCATCAAGCCTGTCATCACATGAGCCTGTCATCAAGAGTTTGTCATAACATGCATCTTTTATCATGATCCCGTCATCACATAAGATTTTGATGACATGATGTACACGTACAGCCCTATTTACCCTTTGTGGTGTTGCAGCTTTACTCCAATTCAGCTGCCAACTTAAACAGAGCTTGTCTGTAGTGAAAGAGACACATGAATGCAAAACTTCAGTTCCATACAAACAGCATTGAAGTCATGAATTTGTATTCTACACCTATTATTATACACACAGAGTATCAATGATGGAATATCCCCATCCTGTCATTGTGCTTTACATGTATGTTAAACACGCCACTTTTACATGCATGCAGGATTTTTTTTAAGGTATCACCCCTAACATTTACTTTAGCATTGCTTTCCCTGTTCATGGACGCAGACACCGACACGGACGCTCAAGGTATCATGACATAAGCGGCTAAAGTACAGGCGAGCTGAAAATAGGTCTGCAACCATTTTCTATCGAATGCTATTCTGCATAGCCATTAGTGACGGGATTGGACAATGAACATTCACATAAACCTGGGCAAAATTTCACACCTAATTCACACAATTAATGGTCATTGATATCTTTATAGGATTAATTAGGCTATTAATTCATACTTCACATATTCACATAATTTTCCACTTTCTCCTGATCTGTACTTAAATTAAAACCATGAATTTTTCTTACAATGAGGTCTTGCAAACTGCTAACCTGACTAGACTGGGGGGTGGGGGATGGGGGGGAGGACCAATTCAAGTTAACACCAAAATGAAATTATCTGTTCTCTCAACTAACATACTCTAAGGACCTAAACGTTCGTCTGTGATTAACTTGCCCAATTTACTGTATTCTGAGAGTCCTAATGATTGCAGAATGGTGCTTTAAGGCTGATTTAGAAGACACTATGATATCCTGCTGGACAAAAGAATGTTTCAGATATTTTATTTGCCTCGACTCTTGTGGGCGAAAATTGGGGTCATTTAGGGTATCTACTGCAGAATTCACACATTATTCACGCTATAAGGAAATGATTGAACATAACAAGTATATGATCACGGGTACATCAGCTTTACTCTGTCTTGCCTGGGGAAAGATAACCTGTACTTCCATTAATTTTACTAGGTAATTACACATAATTTCCTTATTAAAATGCCAGTTTGTTAACAATTTATACCCCTAAACTACATCTCATGTCATCACAACAATTTTAAAAAAAATTAAATCATGTCTTATATAAGCCATAATCAGGAACATTAATTTATTCCTTATAATTGACAACGTTCGGGAATGTTCATCCATAGAGAAAACACAGCAATCCTGCATTTCTATATCAAGTACATTTCTAGCTATCTGACAAATTTTCTGCATTTGCACATTACACATGGCTCAACAACGAAAATTGCAGTGTAATGACCCAGGAACCTCTCACCAATGCGGTCGCTGTGAGTTCAAGTCCAGCTCATGCTGGCTTCCTTTCCGGCTGTACGTGGGAAGGTCTTCGAGCAACCTGCGGATGGTTTTGGGTTTCCCCCGGGCTCTGCCCGGTTTCCTCCCACCATAATGCTGGACACCGTCGCATGAGTGAAATATTCTTGAGTACGGCGTAAAACACCAATCAATAAATAAATCAACAATGATTTATCTTTCTTTCCTGTGAATGGGATGATGATGCACGTAAACAATACAGCCTTTCACTCGCACATTTCACATTTTCATTCAAAGCCGAGATTAGATCTGTTAATTAAGATCATTACTACACTTTCATCTGAACGTGTAATTAACAATCAAGTGTAAATGTCCCACCCCGAGGATATTTACATGTGAGTTGCAACACTACCACAATCCTTGCTTAATTTAATAACTGACACCAGCTTCATGGGGCTTTTTATACATCCATGTACATGTACTACGATTAAATATGCCAGATGTGTATTAATTACATTTCACTCCAGAATGTATGCAATTATTCTATACCTACATGTTTACTATGCTACGAGTTTTATTTTGAACTGTACATAAACACTTTGCTTGCTTCTTTCAACCTTGGACAGGTTTACCTGCTGCAAAAGAAAACAAAGAGAAAAAAAAAAAAGCCAGTTCGGGAAAATCTCATCATGCAGGTAGAACAGGTAGGCCTGATCTGCAGCCATTAGCTGGATTCAGCGGAGATCAGAGGGCTGGCTAGGTGGATTTACCCGGGTAACAAACACAGCAGCAGTGTTCAGGGATCAGCAGTGACCTGCTGGAGCAGATACAAACGGGCTTCTAACACGCCTGTACATTCACCTTCCTTCTTGTATGCGTTTTTCTGACATGTCCAGACCTTGACAGGCTTTAACTTGTCATACAATAAAAGGGAAATTTGATCACTGATATATTCTGAAGACACAGATGATCATATTTTTGAGTCCTGGAGTAAACTTTTTTGGGGGGTATTCTGAATCCAGCTTACATGATCAGAACACCTTAAAGGAGTCAAATTTCCAGGCTTTTTCAAGGCAAAATTTCATAAATACATACACTACACTAGCCACTTTCACAAAAACTTCATAAGTAATATTTCCCAAAACTGTTTTCGTAAAAAAGACGTCTATGTTTAATATAGTGCCATAACTCTCTGTAATACTACATGTATCTGCTCAGCTTAGTTCTATAGTACAAACCTGGTTCTCTATCAATTAAGGTTTAATTTCCAGGTACAATACATAAATCCCTAACTTTGCAGGCTTTCAAGTTTAAGGCCTTTAAGTTACTTTCAAGTTTTTGGTTTTTCAAAATTTGCAAGGCCAATAATTAACCATGACAGTACTGTCAGATATAACTGATTTTACAGTGTCCAATAGTGATGTCTGGTGGCAGGTGTGACATGTCTCGTAGCATACAAGACAGCTTTAGTGTGCTTACCAAGTTTCTGTCTGAAGTTAAGTGTTCCACATGCATAAATTTTTCGTTCCATCTTTAGCTGTGATATCAGTGAAAACATTCTACAAAATTGATGGCTTAAATTGGGTCTATACAGGTCACATTCAGCCTTAATACAGGTGGCTGAATTTATGTATATTATCAATCATAAAGAGGAGGTAATGTCTTAGTGACATGCTACTTTTTGGGCAGATCCTACTTTTTGGGCAGATCCTGCTTTTTGGGCAGATCTTACTTTTGGGCAAGTCCTGCTTTTTGGGCAGATCCTGTTTAAGGCCACACCAATTCAAAATTTTGTTTTACAGAGTGAATTTTTTCTCAATGTCAGGGAAGGGAATGAAAACAAAATTAAAACTCAGCAATCATGTACTTAGGGTGAAGTGAGTCCTGTCCCAGCAATGGTTCTTGTTAGAGATATATTTACATGATAAGAAAGTCCTGGAAAAGAGGTTAATCATCTCAAACATTATCATCAGCAAACCACGGTTTTCAATTTTACTTTAATTCTATTTTTGGATATTATTGTGACCACTCATCTATGAAACACAAAATAAAATTATTCACGTAACTTGGAATCGTTGTTTGAAAGCCCTGCGTTTGGCTGTGCCATTTATATAAACCTTGATACACAAGTGACCTTATATTCTGACATTTCTCAGGTTTTAGTTATAAGATAAATTGGTTAATTGTTTTGGTCCAGTTTACACAGTTTCCACCAGTCCATACACTGAGAAGACAACAAAGAATGTAGGCTAAATATAAACACTGTAAAACAGCTATAAAATAACACAACCTGTATGGTTGTAATGTGCTACTGTATATCTACTACATGATTCAATAAGTCCATCCAGCCTGAGAAATCTATGGGGGACCCCTATGGAGCCTCCAAGCATCCTCCCATCCCCCTCACCCCCCAACCTCAGGAACCTCCAGCTATCCCCACATGGACAGCTTGTGTTATTTATAGCTCACACAGGAAAGATGGCACAGGGCCTGCACTCAGTTCTAAGAAAAGCGATTGTAAATTCCTTTCTCGGCTATTTCGAGGTGCAATGAAGTAAAAGTTATCATTCTACCAAAACTACCGCAAGGAATTCTAGATGTAGAGTGTAATCATGCTAAAAATAACAGACAGGCAATGTAACTTTTTCACATATCAATATAGCACCACAAACACGCAGGTCGCTAGCCAAGATCTACATTTGTGCTGTTTCTGTTCCCACATTATAAAATTTGCCAGTGACTTCCACAAAATGCATACAAATATGCAAGGAGCTCACATCTTATTTACTGTAGAGTTTTCACCCCTTCATGATACCATCTTGAACACTAAGCATAGTGTCTGTACCACACACATTTCTGAATGACATACATGTTGCCCAATGGGAGCCAAAAGCTGATAAGTGGGCATGTTACTCTATAGGTGCTTCTGGAGAAAAACTAAGTTTTGTGTTACAAAAAGCATAGTGTTTTGCTCTTTCTCTCTTGCTCTTGGAACTTTAAAACCTCCTATTTTAAATTCCTTCGGGGCCTCCATGGCTCAGTTGGTTAGCTCACTAGCGTAGAATAATGGCCCAGGCGTCTCTCACCAATGCGGTCGCTGTGAGTTCAAGTCCATCTCATGCTGGCTTGCTCTCCGGCCGTACGTGGGAAGGTTTTCCAGCAACCTACGGATGGTCGTGGATTTCCCGAGCCCGGTTTCCTCCCACCATAATGCTGGTTGCCATCGTATAAGAGAAATATTCTTGAGTACGGCGTAAAACACCAATAAAATAAATACATAAATAAATTCCTTCTTTATACTTATATGTCTGGGGAAAATGTTTGCACTCTCAGCAATTCAAAAGAAATTAAGTCCTCAACCTTTAAATCACAAATTTCCGCAAAATATGAAAGGTATTCTCTAAACTCATGACGTATCTCTGGCCTGTGTGTTGTTTTTTTTTTTTTATTTATTATGTTGTTTTTTTTTTATAGCTATTACAAGAGTTATAGCTTTTTTTTTTGGTGAATAGATTTTTGGTGAACTATATTTTGGCCTCATCTGATAAATATATATACCACGTACATGTATTCTTAGTTCTGAGCAACCGAGTTCTTCGCAAGGAGCAGGAGGTGATAAATAAGATGGAGCTAAATTGGCGAAATGTTAATTTTTGCTGATTCCTAAACTTTAAAGTTTGACAAGACATTGAAACTATCCTATCTCAAGGCTAGATACAATCTGATTATACTTTTCCACAAAGAATTTCAAACCTAAAAGCCGCATTTTTTCTTTTTTTTTTATGCTATAATCATTTTCAATGCCGATCTCACCTAGGTTAAATTCACTTCTTTTTCACCTTCAGCACTCAGGTCACATGACCAAAAAATGTACTGATGATTGGCTCAGAGCAGCTATGGCATCACAGCAAAACTGTCCATACTTTTGAACGAATGAGGCATCTGATATGGAATGATTACATGCAATGCAGCACGTAAAATAATACTAGTTGACCCTATAAGTCGAAAAATACAGTCTTATATGCGCAAATCACACGAATGAGAAAAAAAATCAGCTAGATTCAATGTATCCTCCACTAAAGATGTGATCTGTGTTTAGGTTTACTGCGCATGAATACACAGAAGCTAGGTCAGCTTTTTTTTTTTTACGAAATTAATAATCTGTATTAAGTCACCAATAAAAGCTCTTATTCATTTAGTTATTTATCTTATTGATGTTTTTAATTGCCATACTCAACACTCTTTCTTTTGTGTATGATGCAGAAAATTAACAATTAATAACTGATAGTGATCAGTCTGTCTGGTTACACAATAAGACGCTCATCTTATCAAGCCATTCTTAATCAACTCTACTTGAAAACAAATTCTAAATCCAAAATACAAGAAGGTAAATTCTGGCCAAGACATTTTACTCTAGCATATGACTGGCCATTTTTTTTAAAGATACATATATCATACATCCTCTCTGTTACATTTTAATCGTCAACACTGATATCCATGCAGTGATGATAAAGTAATGCATGTAACATTGATATCCATGCAGTGATGATGAAGTAATGCATGCAGCTGTCGCCTGGAATTCATCAAGAACCAATGAAAACAGGCTAAGTATATACAGAAGCTTTCATTTATCTTCAACTAAACGTTGCATGAATGGTCATACAGCTGGCACAGACGTGTGACATTTGTATGAAATATTACAAAACAATAACAATCAAATACAGATCAAATCTGTAACAAAACTACATCTAACACAGTTGTTGCGTGTTAAAGAATATTGATTTTGGTGTTTCGCTTCTTAATTTTGCCCTCAGCAATTGTTGGGTTTAAGCCAAGAATCAAGAAACACAAAGTCTATAAAAAAAACCATGTCTCCAGGACAGCAGACCTTTACTATAGTCTGTTTCTTTCAACTTGCCACTAACACCTGGCTATCTGTAAAATCAGTCATACTAGCTCCCAAAATTGTCATTTGTTTGTGGCACTTAACCCCACGTTGATAGGTTTTTGAATAATTATGATATCATCTGAGGCCATGAGTTCTTGATGTCGAAACCAAGCCTATAGAGTTTAACATCATGAATTAGAAAACATATTTTAACTGCATTTTCATTAAAATAATACGGAAGTCCAACGTCTCAATTTGTAGAGCTTGTGATGAATAACAAAAAAGGCAATTTGGGTAATGAATACGACCAATTTCACAAATAGCTGAATAAAAGCCCCAAATTAACTGAAACAGACTATAGTTTATAGCGAACTACATGTATTTAATGGAAGAAAAAAATGAAACTCAATACCATGATCATCTGCCAGCATTCCTGTTTTAAACTGTCAATCTTCCTCACACATATGTAATGTCACAGTTTCAGTATCTGATAATGAACACATAAATGTCATAGGTGTACAATACAGGTACACACATAGTACAATACAGGTACACACATGTACCCAGGTCTTACACAATAAAAACTGTCAGTTAACTGATACTGTATCAATCTTTATCATACCTGCCATCGGTTGTTTCCTGTATGCACAGCCTATCATAATGACCTGCACAATTATTGTATACCAAAGCAAAACCAGGAAGTATTTAAATATTCAGACATATTTAATAATCTTTGTAGTATTAAATTCATTTTAGGATTAATAACGTGCTAGATGCCAGTGTTATAGATCTTATTATAAGAACAGAAATAGCTTAAAATGGCATACACAAAATCTGTGGCCTCCAAACCCCTGGCTGTTTTGATCTGTTATACCACTTTGTGCTAGGCAAAACTTTTCCAAAAATTCAAATAAGGGCTTTACAAAAATTTCCAGATCCAACACTGGAGTTGTATGACAATGCATGTTTAATCATCGGATCTATCCTTATATTTTGTGTTTTCCATCCCTCCGGCTGCAATGATAAAGCAGGTTTCAAGTGAAGTTCAACACATTGCTGGTGCTTTTGAGCAGTTCACTAATTTGGGTGCACATACCTTACTGAACAATCATATATGGCAATAGAGCAAACTAAAACCATAGATTGCTGGCTCAAAAAGAAATTACATGGGTAAGACACCGCACATGCACCTGTCAGAATCAGCCACCGTACAATGACACCAGACAGGACACCCCAACCAGTAACAGATGCACACTTCATCAACTAACCACTTCCTTAAGTGTATGTGTGTACATGTGTACTGTTTTAATTTATTTATTTATTTTTTCATTTGATGGGTGTTTTACGCCGTACTCAAGAATATTTCACTTATACGAAGGCGATCAGCATTATGGTGGGAGAAAACCGGGGAAAGAGCCCGAAGGAAACCCCCAACCATCTGCAGGTTGCTGTCAGATTACTGCTTTAAGGCACATTTTTAACAAGACCCAGGGATTCTGCACACAATTTAGCCAGATTTATCATTTATATCATAGGCAAACTGTGCCATATTTTACTCATGTATTTATCCATCTGACTGAACACCATACTCACTCAGCAATATTTCACTTATTTGAACATGTTCACTTTTATGGATGGAGGAAAGCAGAGGCCTGGGTTACACCACAGACCTTTTTGGTGCATTACTGATGAACTTGCCCATGTGTTACGTTACAGGTATGCACATTATATTGTTGAAAGATAAGTAGTCAACAAAAGTTAGACTGCACAAACAGTCGCACGAGCATCATCAATCACTTAGTCACCAAAACCTCTCAAACAGTGAGAACAGTCAGTGCCTGCGTTAAACCACTGACCTTTGGCACTTCAGTGGTGAACTTTCTCATGTGTGGCACACAGATATGTAACACTATATTGGTGGAAGAGAAGTGATGAACAACAGTTAGACTGCGACATGAGAGTCGTCAACCACTTACCGTCACAAAGGCCCCACAAACAGTGAGAGTAGGGGAATGTAAAAATTCCCTGTCTAACCCCAAAAAATTAATAAAAGCAATTATTACATATTAAAAGTTGAATACCCTTTAAGTACGTTTCTCATGACATCTGTATAAGTAAGTACAATACTAATTCATGCGCATAACACTTTGGGTCTACCGGGAGTGAGAGGTATTTTTATATGTATGTTTTCGTTTTTTGTATTTGTTCATTTTTACCACATCAAAACTTCACTTACAGTACAGTACACCATCCACCATATCAGTCAAAATTCAAAGCCCTACCAGCAGTAATCCACAGGAAGCTTTCAAATCTACCGCAGATGTTTTCTTGGCAGATGACGCTTCTAAGAAAAGATCACCACCCTAAAAATAGATCAGCCTCCAGTTTTCTAAATGTGTACTTCATAGATTCACACCTACAGGCTTGACAAAAGAACAAACATTGGTACCATTCTGGTTTGTCTCAAATTTTTCATTTCTTCAGGGTTAAATTTTATCTTAAAATGTTTACTGCAACAGCAAATGAGACAATAGATAGAGACAGCAGATATATCCCAACCAGATTTGTTTACTCAAATGATGCTAGTGCCCAGAAATAAGTGCGTCCAAAAATAAACCCTGCCAGCTGCCCAGACTAATTTATTACAATGGCTCATATAACAGATATAAGATGTATGTAATTTTTCTTAACATTTTAGTAGGTTGGACAAACTCTCAGGCTTACATCTCTACTGGGGACTCCGTGGCTCAGTTAGTTAGCGCGCTAGCGCAGTGTAATGACCCAGGAGCCTCTCACCAATGCGGTCGCTGTGAGATCAAGTCCAGCTCATGTGGCTTCCCCTCTAGCCGTAAGTGGGAAGGTCTGCCAGCAACCTGCGGATGGTTCTGCGTTTCCCCCAAGCTCTGCCCTGTTTCCTCCCATTATAATGCTGGCTGCCATCGTATAAGTGAAATATTCTTGAGTACGGCGTAAAACACCAATCAAATAAATAAATAAATAAATAAATAAATCTCTATTACCCCCAATTCTTCAAGCTTTTCGCATATGAAAGAGCAACTTTCTGTACAATTTATTTATATTTTTAATTTGATTTTGGAGACTAAATTTCAATGGCTGGATTGGCCAGTTTCAGTACTTTACAAAAAGTATAATTTTATCAGTCAACACAGAATAATGTCTTCAGAATATGCCAGAATAAACACCTTGCAAACATCTGAGGTTGAAGAATTGTACTATGGACCAATCCAACCCCTGTAGTTTTGTCCCCAAAATCACACTGAAAAAGTGCATAAACTGCACTGAAAGTTTCCCCTTTATGTGCGAAAAGACTGTGGAATTATGGTAGCTTACATTACACATATCAAAATATATACCACCATTTTTCACGGAGGCAAAATATGTCAGACTTCTAGCTCTGTGACCAGGGAGTAGCGAACTCTAGGTTCCTATAACATTCTACACAGGTATGTTTCAATTTGTACATGTTTTGCGTCTTTAAAATCTTTGAATCAGGCAATTACCTACAAACTATTGACATTTTAAAGGCAAACAGCTACACGTTGTGTAAAATGTACCAGAAGTTGTGTTTATGTGTGGACGACTAGGTCAAGAAAACATGCATGGCTGTATCAACAAAATACATGTGGGATTCAAAATCATTTTCAAATTAATTCTTCATATGTATTTGCATATGGTAACAAAATTAGTTCTGATTATAATTAAATGTTACTTAAGAAATGTCGATATATTAGCATAAGAATTTAATTAATTCCGTCTTACCACTATATCCCAATATATCTCGGTTATTGGATGAGTGTAAGGTTTATCGGTGGACGTGCTGCTGCGGACTGGAAAATCACTGGCCTTTGTCAGATACAGATTGCAGATCGAAGAAAAAAAACCTGGCTTATAGACAGCGTCAACCCATTCACGAGCTCATACTAATTAAAAGCTGCTGCTTTAATTAACATCAACAAAACTGTGCTGGTTGATTTTGCTTTGGGTAATTGGTGTTTTGCACCAACATGAAAAAAACAGACTGATATATTCAAAGTGAAACTATACACACATTTATGACAAGTATCAACTGAATACGAACAAATTTCACCTAAAAAAAAAAAATGTTAATTTCATTGTTTAAAGGTCAGTATAATGACATCATGAAATATGATGTAATTTTTGGAGTTTGAGAGGCAGCAGTTGGACTCGGCTCTAAGCACGCTTACAATGCTGCTACACACTGCAGAGTAGGCTGCCCAGTGCACATGTCTGAGCTTCACAATAAAGGCCTTAAATCTGGCAACTTGCCAACTGGCACAAGGCATCAGGAAATCAGCCTTTCCTTGCATTTAACCTCTGACCTGGATTTGCTTTCACTCACAGCTGCATACCCTCATCATCCTTTTATTACAAATTACTAGTACCATGATGCCTATGGCCATTTTAAAATATCTTTAAATTGCTAAACAGTAAATTGTCAAATTTTTATACATTGAAAAAGTATTGAAAAGCATTATTTCTTCCTTGAATATTTGTTTTTGAATTTTGTCTTTAAAACCTTTGATGAAAAAAATGGAAAAAAAAAAACATTAACCCATTCTACCATAATTTATACATACACAGACACATGTATTAACTTTCTGGTCAAATTATAATACAATGTAGGTGTATGGCTATAGCTTTACATTACCAATGACTATAGGTGTAGTAATTACCTGGTTATCCAGCGGTAGCTCTCAGCAGAAAATCAACTCAGCACTTCTTGATTTTTTTAATTATTAGAGGATTACAACCTGTGTTTAAGTCTGTGCATCAGGTGATACCAGTGCTCATTTCACAGTTTACTGCTCATTTTATGATTTGTAGTGGGTGAGTGAGTGAGTGCTTGGGGTTTAACGTCATACTTAAAAATTTTTCAGTCATATGACGACGAAGGAATCCTTAGAGTGCATATAATGTGCCTCCTTGTTGCAGGACAGATTTCCACTGCTCTTTTATCTAGTGCTGCTTCACTGAGACGCCTTACCAAAGGCAAGTAAGCCCCCCCCCCCCCCCCCCGAGCCATTATATTGATACGGTTCAACCAGTCATTGCGCTATCTCCTTCATGCTGAACGCCAAGAGAGGAAGTTACAACTTCCTGATTTAATATCTTAGGTATGGTTTGTAGAAAATATGCCCAGCTGACAACTAAACCCCACATCTACATTTATACAATCATTGTTACACTACTTTCTGCTGCATGCTGAAGTGTGAAATGCACCCAGCACTAATACACACTGGAAGCTTGAGTTATAGTCTACACAGTACACAGTTCTTGTACACAAGAAGGGGTTAATAAGAAGCCAGAGGGCAAACAGACCATCTGGCAGTGGCAACCAGACACCTTATCTCTCCCCCCACCCCCACCCCCCCCCCCCCCCACACCCCCACACCCCTCTGCTCCCAGGGGACTGAGTCAGGCAGGGTTGTGGTCAAGACTGAGCCCAAACTGTTCTCTTTAAACCCCATTTCATAGGCTAAAGCTGACAGAGCTACCAGAGAATAATTACATACTCACTGTTTGATTGATGTGTCTTTTAATGAAAACAGACAGCTACCCTTTAACTTAAACAGACTGAGATAAATTCCTCAAGTTCACAGGAAAATGTAAATTATTTGACTGAGCTTTGCTTTAGTATTAGGATTTTGGTCAATAATATCACCCTAATTCTTCTAATATTTTTTTAGGACAGATGATAGTAGATTTGAAGCAAAGAATTATCTTCCTTTCCCAGTTTTCTGGAAAAGTAAAGACATGAGTATGTTGTTCCTTAGATAGACTAACCATCTGTAAAAAAAAAAGAAACTCAATATTTCTCCTACAAGTACATGTACATTGCCTTACAATAGCAGGCCAGGTGTCACAAAAATTAGAAGAACCAGGGTAATCTGAACAAGGCTTAACAAACAGTTTGTGTTGACTGCTGGACAGATCGAAAACATTTTATCTGAATTCAGCAACATCATGCCAGAATCTGAAAAATATAGAATGTTTGTATATTCCCTAAATGAATATATAATGAAAAATCCACAAGTTTTCTGAAATTTTAGACTGATTTATACTATCAAATTAATTTAAACCCAATAAACCCACCCAAAATGTTCAGTAGAACCCGTATAAAGAATGTTCTGGTCCACAGTATACATACTACATACAGTTTCAACCTTTTCAACCGCCAAAGTATTTTTTTCAGTCAAATTTATGCATACAGTTATTATGAAAATGACACCAAAAATAATGTGTTTGTATTACTAAATATGTAAGTTTCATAAAACTCTGCAGATTATTTCTCTACACTAGATATATCTCTCAGAATGTTCCAAAATAGTGGTCGCAGTCGTGGTTGAGAAGATTGAAGAATTAGGGTAGATGTGCATGTAGATGGCTGTATTCACAGATGTTCAACTTAAAACCTGGACGTAAACAGCTGCCCTCTTCACCTTCTTCCTCCCCCACCCCTCCCAAAACTTCCCCTATCCAGAGGCCAGGATGCCCTGTTTAATAAGGCCTCCGTTCTTGAGTCCCTATGACCCCATGGTCCATCACTGCACTGACCATACCATCATCATGAGAACATGCTGGGTTCGGAATCTCCTACATGTTCCAAGTGATTGTGAAATTGAACGTCAAAGAGCAGAAAACTACAGAAAACACTTTTCCGCAAAATCACTATAAAAGTTTCTTAATTCAAACAACATACATGTATTATTACAGTTATGAATATTAAAATTGTCTTTCATTTCTGAGACCACAATTTTTCACACATACAGTGTTTTGTTTGTAGAGCAAAACTAAGACATCTCATTTATACATAAAAAAGCTCAACATGAAACAGGAGAGAATCTCCTGCAATGCTGTGGTGAATGAAAATTTAAGGCGTCTGCAAAGTTTCAGATCTCGTATCCATGAACATATCCAGGAACAGAATTACAATTCAAGCCTCTATACATTTGTCACGGTACAAAGGGATAATTGGTGAAACTTTAAACAGGTAGTAATAAATCCATTCTCAACCAACACGTCCTCCTTTAGCTAAACTAACTCCACATCATATCATCTCCCATGCACATGTATGTGAAACCACAGTGTGTGATTAAGGGAGTAACTCATGATCAATGGGAGATAACTCTCACTGTTTAATGATAAATTTAAGGCAAAAGCATTCTCCTCACAAATTTTGCAGCTATGCGACTGTAGTTCTTCTAATTTAAGACAACCTCTATCCTCATTCCAGCCATGTGGACAGTAGTACAAGAGCTGAGGGGTTTTTTTCATACTCCATTCATGCTCCCAATATAACATTCCTTTCTTACACATAAACTCGCCTTGAGGCTCAGTGAATATACATTTCAATTTTCAGATTCGGTAAACTGTGTCATCAAAATCATGGCGTAATTTACTAAGAAAAATTGCAATATTTTAAAGGTGCTTCTGTATGATGAAATACTTTATAAGTCGTTAACACAACACACATGAACAAACTACCGAAAGTCCCACATGTGGTGAATCGGCCAATCAAAATGCAACCATCCTTGGGCTAAGCACATCACACATATTATGTATATGTACATGTGCCCTAATAAGTTTAGAGTGAAGTAGGTCACTCTGTAAAAGCAAACTCTCAGCATGCTAAAAAAGAGCTACTGAGAATTCAATAAGCCAGTGCCCACACAACCAAACCCCGCTTACTGAATGGTCAGGCAAGATCATGTGGCATATTTATGTTCTAAATGCAAAAATATGACCACAAGCCAAAAAAAAAAAAAAAAAGAAAACACCAGCTGGACATTCTCATTGTCACCTATATTGTCATGTAACACATGTCCTTTAACTCCCCCAAATTCAGCTGAAAATAAAGTCATTGCTTAAGGTAGCTTGCTACAGTTGAAATCTATAGTTTCTACACTGATTTCCAGGCCTGTATGCTCTGCTCACTTTTACAAAGCCCTCCTGACGGTCACATTGCAGTGAACAGTTTAGTGTCACTAAGAAGATGTAAGACGTCCAAGTCTAACCATTCTTTTTGTATTTGATATGACTCATTCCCTCAGTTATGCTTATAAATTTCTAAATTTTGTTATTTGGGGTGTTAGAAGTGAAGAAAAAATCTATACATATGTCTGAGTGATATGTATTATTGTGTATGTCATATATGGAACAAATATGAAGACACAGAAACAATAAAATACTTTGACCCCTACTTTTTGTTCCATATTTCTCGTCCTCAAAAGAAATTCTATCACCTAAAATTTTTTTGAGTGTTGCAATTTAAATGTAGCAAGCTATCTTAAGCTTCCCAATACTTCCATGAAATGAATGTAACAGGACTACAAGGGAGACAACTCACCATGGGCTGCTGTGTCTTTGCTCGGAGGTCTTTGATATTGTAATACTGATGTTTTTCAAAGGCAGCAAATAGCATCTCCTTCACTTGGTCAGCCTCTAACCTGGCAATCTTTCCCTGCTCTTTCTTCTTTTTCTCAAATTCTTTCTGGAATACGAAACAAATGTCACTCGTTCATATATGAATTGAAATCATAACATTGGTTTTAATTTTTGATGTGCGATCATGTGGTTGCAATACGGCCGAAGTGGAGTTAAGCCACAGTCATTCATATATTTAATTCTGAGCCTGGTCACTGAAAAGAATAACAAATAATTATCTGTTTCTTCTTGCTGTGGGAAAAACAGAGAAACCTATAGATTGTTTTGCATAACAGTGGTCAGCAAAAAACACATGAAAACAAAAAAAAGAGGATGTTCTCACTTAGTCATCTTTTGCATAAAATTTTGCTTGATTTCAATCAAGCTCTTAACTGCACACTTCAAATTTAAATGCTGTTCTCAAGATTGATTCACTTTTTTCAGTCAGTGATGGAGGAAACTTAAGGACAAGCCAAACAATAACCATACAAAGTGCCCTTCATGTACGTGGAGATCTTCAAAAGCTTCTGGGGGGCCTCTGTGACTGCAGCGCAATGACCCAGAAGCCTCTTACCAATGCGGTTGGTGTGAGCTCAAGCCCAGCTCATGCTGGCTTCCTCTCCGGCCGTACGTGGGAAGGTCTGCCAGCAACCTGTGGATTGTCATGGGTTTTCCCTGGGCTTTGCCCGGTTTCCTCCCACCATAATGCTGGCCGCCGTAATATAAGTAAAATATTCTTGAGTACTGCGTAAAGCACCAATCAAATAAATAATTCAATCAAAAACTTCCACATAATGAGCAGCATTTATTTCAGCAGCAAGAGTTATATGAACATTGTCACACAATATCAACAAATATGCTGTCTTTGGGTCGCTTAACAACAACAACATCAACAGAGAGACATTCCCAGGCAAAATCATGTTGGCCCTTTACGGCAAGGCAAAATTATTTTCCTTCCATGTATCTTTCAAACATGACTTGTTTCATGTTTACATAAAACTACCTACAGATTACAGAATATCACTATTTTGGCAATTTCTGTCCCACCCAAGAGTGTAATTCAGAAGATAATATAGATTACTTTTCTATATTCTATATACTACCCATTTTTAAACTTATCATAATGACCAAACTGTGCCATATAGCGACTTTGTTTCAAAAAGGGATGTCACTGTTATTTTTTGAAAGTTAATATGTACGAATGTAAGCTAGTAAATTAAAGAGATTTGTATTTGTCTGTATTTATCAGTACTACATTTGTTTAAAAGAGAAGTGTAAAAACAGAAATCTTACAGCATGAACTGACACTGATTTATAGTTTTGTACAGTTTTAGGTCTGTATTTATCACTACTACATGTATATTGTTGGATAAAAACTGTAAAAACAGAAATCTTACAGCAAAAAGCGTGAAATGACACTGGTTAATAGTTTTGTACAGTTTTAGGTCTGTATTTATCACTACTACATGCACACTGCTGGATAAAAACTGTAAAAACAGAAATCTTACAGCAAACGCGTGAACTGCCACTGGTTTGTAGTTTTGTACAGCTCTCTCTAACTGCTGTACTTGTCGTGTGGGACGATTTGACGAGATAAGCTGAGCTCTGCAGATAACAAAAATTACAACCATTAGACAAATTAGGCTTGTACATACAACACGGTGACCTCTTCTGCAAAATAAATGACTGATTGAAAGACTGACTGACAGATGACAAATCTAATAATTGGAAGGACACAGCAATTCTAAGAGAAATATAGATTTATTTTATAAAATTAACAGTGACTCTGACCCGAGGTATATTAATAACTTTGATCAAAGGCAAATCTGTTCATTTGCACTTCATACAAAACACTTGTTTGACAAAGGGGTTCTTCAGCCCTCTGCAAAGGGAAGCAGCTCTTGTAACGCATGAAACAACACTGATTTAAATATCAAAACCAGGAGTCATGTTTACAATTGCTGACACTGTTATTCAAATACGTACAGGGCACTGGTGTTCAATGAGTTACAAGATTTGCTTCCCTTGGTAGAGGGCTGGTGAACCCCATTACTGTGTCATATAAGAGTAGCACAATGAGCATGCACAGTGTAGTATAACATCAGCAGTGAAATGGCTCCACTTGACCCCACGAGCACACACCTAGTCTTCATACAACTTCTGCTCATACACTGAATGGGGTTCTGTGACGTATTTCAGAATATTTCACGGACATGTGAACAGTCAGGCCCTATATGGGAAGAGGAAATCAGGCAGACATCAGGAGAGACCAATTTCCTTCCCCCTGAACATGAAAAGTTGTAGCCTAACCAGCAAAAGCTGGGTTTGAACATGCAACCTCACTGGTCACAGGAATGTTTTTCCACAGTGAGAGTGACTAGGGATCAAAATTACCATGGGCTTGTCAGACATGGCCAATTAAAAAAAATCTGTTAGAAAACAGGTGAAACGCAGAGAAGTGTCCAGGTGGCAATGGAAATGTGCCAAATGCATGAGAATTAAGTATTACTAGTAGTTTTGTGTGCTCACAATTTGAAAGACTGGGGTGTGTTTTACTCAATAAAATAATGAAGATGTTAAGCAAATCCAAAACAGTGAACATCAGTTTTCTAAGAGTTCCAGACTTCCTGTACAAGATTTTCTACATACCGTAACTCACGCCGCACAGAAGTTATCCGAATCATGTGGATTGCGCATTAATCAAAAGTGGGCTGACTTTGGCGCTTAAATTCGGATTAATGAAACAAGCCACTATAAGATCGTCAAGTCTTTCAGACGCATATGTAGTAAAATTATGACTGTACAGAATTATAACCAGCTTGTTCACCGTGCCTGCAAGTCTCCCTGTGAGCTGTGGCAATACCAGGCTGCATGTTTGTATAACTGGTTTGAAGTGTTTTTCACAAGATATTTTTGTCCAGTGAAGCACAAAAAAATGTCCAGAAATCTTTAAGGTAAGCAGATCTACCCCGGTGACTGAGGAACTGAGGATGGAGCCTTAGATGACTGAACCAATGAGAGCGACGGCTTACATGACTGAACCAATGAAAGAGAAGTCTTACATGACTGAACCAATGAGAGCGAAGGCTTACATGACTGAACCAATGAAAGCAAAGTCTTACATGACTGAACCAATGAGAGCGAAGCCTTACATGCATGAATAAATGAGAGCGAAGGCTTAGATGACTGAACCAATGAAAGCGAAGTCTTACATGACTGAACCAATGAAAGCGAAGTCTTACATGACTGAACCAATGAGAGCGAAGGCTTACATGACTGAACCAATGAAAGCAAAGTCTTACATGACTGAACCAATGAGAGCGAAGCCTTACATGCATGAATAAATGAGAGCGAAGGCTTAGATGACTGAACCAATGAAAGCGAAGTCTTACATGACTGAACCAATGAAAGCGAAGTCTTACATAACTGAACCAATGAGAGCGAAGGCTTACATGACTGAACCAATGAAAGCGAAGTCTTACATGACTGAACCAATGAGAGCGAAGGCTTACATGACTGAACCAATGACAGTGAAGTCTTACATGGCTGAACCAATGAGAGTGAAATCTCACATGACTCAACAAGTGATGGTGAAATTTTACATGATTGAACAAGTGAGTGAAATCTTACATGAGAGAACCGGTGAGTGAAATCTTACAAGACTGAACCAATGAGTAAAGTCTTAGACGACTAAATCAATAATAGTGAAGACTTTAATTACTGACCCAATCAGAGTGAAGTCTTAGATGACTGAACCAATTACAGTAAAGCCTTAGATGACTGAACCAACGACAGGAAAGCCTTAGATGACTGAACCAATTACAGTAAAGCCTTAGATGACTGAACCAATGACAGGAAAGCCTTAGATGACCGAACCAACGACAGTAAAGCCTTAGATGACTGAACCAATGAGGGTGAAGCCTTTAATGACTCAAACAGCAACACTGAAGCCTCAGATTCAACCAGTGATTGTCTTTAAAAGTAAAATGTACATGTGCATAATAATTATCTGTTTTTTGGGGGCGGGGGGGGGTTACGGATATTTACAGTTTATTTGTGCTTAGCTTTAGACATAATATGCTACTGAACTAAATTCCGACAGTGACACACATGTACTGTCTACGCCATAACCACTGTCTCTGTTGCTATCATCATTACAATGTCGGTTTGTATAAAAAAACAAAGGCTACAAATGAAAAGAATCAAACAAAAGACATCACAAACTGGAAATCTCTTACATTGCTGAATACTACAAACATTAATGAATGTTACAAACCTTTTAAGCTGCATATATTTTTCGCTGGCTATAGGTCTGCACTCTGCTCTTTGAATCACTTTACCTTCTAAAGATACTCTGTCTGAAAAGAACAGTATTTGTGCAAAGTGAATAAATCAAAGTTTTGAACCACATGTAGTTTAAACTGACATGAGCTATACACCCTAAAGGCATTTCTTTAGTATTACTACTTCCATAACATAAGAATTTAAATAATAATATTGTCTTCACATTAAAGAAATAACTTCCAAAGACTGACAAATTACTTACCATATATAGGCTCGACCCCACTTGCTGTAAAAACAAAACAAGAATGAAATCATTCTTTGAAAAATAGAAATAACCCTATTAAAACTATTAAATAAAACGACACACATAAAAAAAAGTATCAAACACTGTTGTTTATAGTAGTCCTTATATATTAACAGCCTTTCAGAAATATTGAAAGACGCTCTTCCGTGTCAAAGACTGGGATTGAACCAGCACCTTGTGTGTCTTAGTGACTGTAAGGCACAGGTGTTAATCACTCGACCGTCACTCATTCCTCACAGGCAGGCACAGATGTCACATGCATCCCGGCATGTGACTGCAGACTTACGTGTGGGTGTTGTAGGAGTTTCTGAGAGCACCACCAGGTTTTGGGAGGCCATAGAGGTGAGGATGAATTTGTGGTCTTTAGGACTGCTCTCTGACACATCGGACTGCAGCTGGGCTAATTCCTCCTTCAAGGTGAAGATGACCTCAGGTTTGCTGCCAGGAAGTCTGAAATACACAGCCCCATTACATACCTATAGAAATTATATTGACGTTTTGACACTTTGAGGCCTCCGTGGCCTAGTGGTTATCTTGCTAGTGCAGCACAATGACCTAAGAGCCTCTCACCAATATGGTCACCATGAGTTCAAGCCCAGCTCATGCTGGCTTCCTTTCCACTCGTACAATGGAATGGGTTTTGCCTGCCCAGCTTCCTCCCACCCTATTGCTGGCCACTATTGTATAAGTGAAATGTTCTCCAGTACAATCTAAAACTCCATCCAAATACACAAATATATCAAAACTTCTTACACATTGAATTTATCTTGAAAAAAAAAAAACAAGGTAAAATAAACAACTTTCATAACAACAAACACAAACATACATAAAACCATGAGGGCTTTACGTGTGAAATTGGCTTGAAGTACTGACCTCTATCTTTATAATCTAGTCCCAGCTAAATTGTTTAATAATATAACAGTCGTGCTTATGCCATATATATTATATATGTAAATAAACAATGCAAAATATATTTCCATGATAACATTCCCAAACATAAATGCAAACATGTCACACCCAAACATACATGCAAACATGTCACACCCAAACATAACTGCAAACATGTCACACTAAAACATAAATGCAAACATGTCACACCCAAACATAATTGCAAACATGTCACACCCAAACACACATGCAAACATGTCACACCCAAACATACATGCAAACATGTCACATCCAAACATAACTGCAAACATGTCACACCCAAACATAAATGCAAACATGCCACACCCAAACATAAATGCAAACATGTCACACCTAAACATACATGCACACAGGTCACACCCAAACATACATGTAAACATGTCACACCCAAACATAAATGCAAACATGTCACACCCAAACATAAATGCAAACATGCCACACCCAAACATAAATGCAAACATGTCACACCTAAACATACATGCACACAGGTCACACCCAAACATACATGTAAACATGTCACACCCAAACATAAATGCAAACATGTCACACCCAAACATACATGTTTCAGTATTTAGTGACCCAAAACACATTTTGTACTTACATCCGCATTTACCAACTTTACACATGCTGGCCTCATAGAAGAGTTGTTACAGTACTTTTATGTATTCAGAACCAAGAATGTACTATACACGATTTATTGAAAATAAAGGAGACAGTTTTCTGCTTTTTTCATATATCATTATCGTTAATAATTATTACATGTAATATACTAATGCAAATTTCAGCAAAACAGCAAATGCAAAAGAATGTTTATGTGTCAAAGAGTAATTCAACATGTCTCCTGTCAAAGCCAAATTATTACAGTTGTGATTTTTTTATTTACATGTTTATAATTTGATATTTTAAATGAGATGACCATAATTAATGGGTTTCATCTTTCATATTGCCAACCTCTGACATACACGTGCTAGTTCTCACTAAGTTTGTTGGGTAAACTGCCTGATGTCACTGATGCGAGGAAACTTGATAGCCTTAAACCCATGGTTTGTATCAGAATGATCACATGACTATTTCAGCCAATAGGACACCACTGGTTTGTGGACTTGTACCTTTCTGACAGACCTTAATGGGGTTGAAAAGAGTATAATGCTGAATATAAACTAGTTTGACCCATGTGTATGCAAAATGACGAAGTTTTTTTGCACCACTTTTCCCTGTCTAGAACATGACTGGTCCAGTTAATCAAATCATTCAACTTTCCTAATGTTATATATGTGTATCTATGATTATTTTGTGGACATTATTTTGGGTGCATTTATGCGGTGCACACCATTAGTCGTCATAGCCAAAATGTAAACGAAAGGCTGGGGTGCCCAGAGAATACCACAGGTATTCAGCAAATAAATGACGAACTATTTCAAGTGTGACGCACAGATTTTGACACATAAGTGTGCATGCAGCAAACATCTTACCCAGTCTTGTTAATCTTGAGTTTCCCCACGTCATCATTACCTGAAGCCTTCTTCCATCGGTCAGACACATATTTTGGCACCTTAATAGGAAAAACTTTCAGTAAGCATTGAAACACAAAAGGGTAGACAACCCTGACAGACAATTCAAAAATGTGAAATTGTGCCTCAGTCACCTGAAAATTTAGTATTTAATTTTGTACCTAACAGTGTTTTCAAGGTGGAAAGAGAAATTTGGGGATCAGGATGGCCTTTTTGGTTAATATATGTGTGGGAATAATTTTAAAATTTTGATTAGTAGTGCACATGGTGAAATTCCACCTTGTATATTAGACATGTCGGGACCTGTCATTTGTGAGCCTATTTTTTAAATACAAATAATTTTTTTAAAAAAATCACCAAATAGTGACCATTTTATATTTGCAAAAGCCCAGTTAAATGTTAAACATAATGTGTAATATGCAGGGAATACACTAACTAGTGTTACCTATTGAGGCTTCCACCTTCTGACCCAAAAATTCGAAATTAAATGAAAAGCAAGGTTTGCCAAACTATCCAGTGACAAATACATCAACTACTGAAGATATGATTATTACTTCCCATGTCTACAGTTACCAATGCTTATTTATTTATTTATTTGGTGTTTTACGCCGTACTAAAGAATATTTCACCTATATGACGGCTGCCAGCATTATGCTGGGTGGAAACCAGGCAAAGCCCGGAGAAAACCCATGGCCGTTTGCAGGATGCTGGCAGACCTTCCCACATATAGTTACCAATGTAGTGCACATTAAACCTTTCAACCTAATTACCTTGCACATACAAGCAATGCTGAGATAGTGCTATCTGAAAAGATGTAAAAGCTAAAAGTCATCCCGGGGTTGTACCCATCTGGCTAGTTCTTCCAGATGGACTCTGTTTTAAAATTCTGACATTCATCGTAACATTGAGACCATCGCCACCTCTCAACAAAATTGCCACACATTTCTGAACTCCAACTCGATGGCAATGATCTTAATGAAGTCTGTGCTGATGGCACCGAACTTTCTTTTTTATGCCTTTTTGGACTGAATTAGAAGGATGAATTTGTTCTTGCAGACGGCAATGGAAATACAATAATTGTCTCGAGGATTTCAATGCATTTCGTCACCAGAGATAGGTCACGAGGCAGTTCAAAATGACTATCGAAGTCAAGACACTCACCACTGCCGAAGCTCTAGCTGTCAATATGACCACAATGCAGAGAGTTAATTAGTTTGATCGGTGAAGATAGTAAATTAAGAGGATAGCGTTAGGGATCCCACCGTAAAATTACATATAAATGAGCAGAGGATGTCAGTTAGAATGTCATAAGTGGCAAGGAGATGGGAGTTTGAAATAAGCAACATGTTTGTTGAGAGGCGATGGATACATCTGAATTTTAAAATAGCACACTGAGTCCATCTAGATGGACTACCATCAGGTATATATGTAAGTACCTAAAAATTTAAAATTTCAAGACAACTGGAGATGGTCACCCAGGAGGTTCTGTGCGATTTCATAAGGAAATCACACATCACCATGAACTATTTAATGCGGTATGCACATTGTAACTCGATGTACAATTCAAACAAGACCAAGCCAGATCAAGCAAACTATTTTTTCAGACGTCATCCAGTCCATCTTCCGGAGCTACTTTAAACAATATTTTAAGTATTACCGGACCGGGTAAAATAAGGAATGCAGCTAGACTTGTACATCTGATAAAATCGGAAACAAACGCGAAAATAAGGCACTCAGTAATCCAAACATTTCACAAGTACAAGCACAGCAGACGCTCTAGTGACGTTACCTTTACCAACCATACTCCACGCCCCGCCATGGACATGTCTAAATCCTTTGGCTCATGGGCCTTCTCTAAACTTTGCATGTTTGTACTTTTAGTTTTTCATTCACATTAAATCTTCTAGCTGGAACAAATATAAGAAATAAATCGGTCGATATCTTGGGGCACAGTGATGAGCTCTTCTTTCCCAGGAGACTAGATTCTCGCAAACCTCATACAAAATCATAACTAAATTTTAAATCGACAATGGACAAAAACTCGTTTTACTGGCATTTAGAACAACGATGCTAGTATCTGCATCGAAACTTCGTGACAATGAACCAAGAAGTTGTAAATCCATAAGCAATGCCTTGTCCAATGGACTGAAAGGCGAGAAACTATTTTAAAAATTGAAACTATAATAACCCTAACAGATATTATATGGAAAGCAATGACCAGACCCGTGTTGAAAAATTGATAAACTTTTGGTTACACTTCTGTCCGTAAGAAACTTTTTCAAAATCTTGTCCTTTTTTTAAGAAACATATGGGTGTAGAAATTAGTGTTAGCCAAGAACGATAACTCAAATTTGGCGCCAAATTAAAGAAGAAACGTTTATTGCGGTTAAGTATGTGATATTTTGTGTTATATACCTTGTTAAATCACTTGGTTTGAGAAAAACGTAACACGTTTGTTATCTCTTTTGAGTTAGCTGTCATCGGCACTTTTGCTTGTTCAAAGACATGTCCGGCTAAGAGATAGAAAATAAACGAAACCAAATTAAAGAGGGCGCCCGCGTGTTTATGTAAACCGGAAGTCGCCATTCTCAGCTAGTTTGCGACGAAGAGAAACGCGTTGTAAAAATCATGATCGAAATTACCTGTAACGATCGGTTGGGGAAGAAAGTGCGCGTCAAGTGCAACCCTGACGATACTATTGGCGACTTGAAAAAGCTAATTGCCGCGCAGACAGGAACAAAATGGGATAAAATCGTACTAAAAAAGTGGTACAACATTTACAAAGATCACGTCACGTTGAGAGACTACGAAATTAACGACGGCATGAATCTTGAACTATATTACCAATAAGTCATTTCTTAAAAGTAATAATTCAATTTTATCAGAAGAGTCTTTTTTTTTTCTTTTTTTCTTTTTATTACATTTAGTTTGTTCTAAGTGCACAAAGTTGATTCAGGCTAAAATACACTGCGTGCATGTCTTGGGAGAAGATCAAGATTTAGGCCTACATCAAATACTGGTAAGTCTATTTTAAGGATGCTTAAAACCTTAGTAACCAGGGGCCAGTAGCCCAATGTTAAGCTGGATGTTCCTGCCATAACGCCCAGCCTCGATGATATAGACTTCCACAGGAACAATTTCACTCAAGCGTTTCGCCCGGCGGAAACCCACAACCATCCGCATGTTGCTGACAGACCTTCCCACTTACGGCCAGCATGCCCTGTAAACAGAATGATGGGTGGGATTTAATTTTTCCATGGCCCATCAGTTGCCTGAAGTTGAAAAAAAAAATTTCAGACATGGCAGACGTTGGTTTCAGTTGTCTATTATTAAAATAATATTATTTATTTATTTGATTAATGTTTTACGCCGTACTCAAGGATATTTCACTTATACGACGGAGGGAGGAAACAGGGCACTGCCCAGGAGGAAACTCTCGACCATCCACAGGTTGCTGGCAGACCTTCCCACGTATGGCCAGAGAGGAAAGCAGCATGAGCTGGACTTGAACTCACAAAAGCCGCATTGGTGAGAAAGTCATTATGCTGCACTAGGGCCCTACCCAACTGAGCCACAGAGGTCCCTTGCCAATAACCAAGTCACACTTTGTTAGAACATTAAAAACTGCGTGTTTCAAGGGGTAATAGAAGTAAAAGAATTGAGTTTTTCGTTGATGTGTATGTATCAATAAAATGGATTTTGATTTCTGTTTCCTCTACAGTAGTGAATGGTTTTGGAATGAAATAATCAAAAGACACCACACTAAAATAAATGTACGTTTCATTTCATTTCATTGATTTCTAACATTTTAGATTGATGTCTAAATAAGTTGTTAGAAAATCACTTCAAGGATGTAAAAGTAACAATGTGAGCTCAATGAAGATATGTTCAAATTTACTTAATCTGATCCGACTTTTACTTATTTAATTTTTTGGAAAATCATTACAGAGTACACAAGTTTGCATAAGACACTGACTTTGTTCATGTGAAACAATGTAAACAGCATCCTGATACTTTCCTAGTTCTTTATTATTAATGTCTAATTTAATTTTAATTTTTTATACTCTATTGTTTCAGAAAGTAAACTGCCACAATGCAAGCATTTCTGAAATTTGGATCAGGGGGCGTAACTGCGACTAAACAAAAGCCTGCCGGTTCATCATCTGGGACAGGAGATGGCAAGAAGGAGAGAAAACACATTCCCTGGGTTGAGAAATAGTAAGGCACCAGGGGCCAGTTCCACAAAGACAGTTCTGACTTAAGTCAAAATTTCAAACTTTGTCACAATGCTTAGTTTTTGATAATGGAAATTGAAATTTTGGCATATTTGTCTTACGCTAACATTGGTGAGGTGGTAAAAATTTTAATTTACGGTGCCCAAAAATAAGCTTTAAAGTAACATTTCAAATTTCGACAAATCAAAACTGGCTTTGTGGAATTGGCCCCCGTTTCTAGTGAGGAATTATTTTGAGGGAAGAGGCCACTAAAACACTTTTACGACTTGTTCTGCTGATTTCCCCGGTATGCATGAAACTGAAATTGGAATATCTGTGATGATTTTAAAAGTTATCACATACTAAAAGTGAATGTGTTGTTGCATTTGTCATTTTTACAACAATCTAAATGGCTTCCCGTAGATTCACTTACCAAGAATCCGCCTTGTTCAAGTCCAACTGTAATACCACAAAGCAGTTGCGCCATAGGTTTTAATGCTCTTAGAATCAAACAGATTTCGGTTCCGTGTTTATAACTTTAGCAAATAATGGACAGTGAAATTATATGTTATTGTTCAACAAAAATTTGATTTTCAATTTGTCTCATCTTATCTTCATTGCATTCTTTTTTGGGGGGCCTGCATAGCCTAGTCTATAGCATGCTAGCGCATTACTATGACCCAGGAGCCTCTTGCTGATATGATTGATGAGTTCAAGTCCAGGCGCTGCTGGCTTCCTTTCCGGTCGTACATGTAAATATCTGCCAGTAACCAACAGATGGGCATGGATCTTCCCACCGTATTGCCTGGTTTCCTCTCATCATAATGCTGGCGTAGGTTGTATAAGTGATCAAATAAATAAATAAATAAATCTTTGTTATTTATTGTCGAATGTCTATCCCATGCTAATTGCATTTTTTGTTTATTCTCCATTGTCTAAGTATCAGTTGTTGCTAATCAGTTGGTTGAATGTTGGTGATGACACAAACATATCAACTAGTTGAAAACCCTTGAAAATTGAAGAACACTATAGGTGTACAAAAATTTCTGTTAGGAAAACTTTTAACAAATATATTTGCGTTAACTTTCCGTTATTGGCAAAACTGTTAGCTGAATGTCCTTTAAATGAGTCTTACCATCAACTAGAGATCATTTCAAAGTTGACAAGAAATGGTCACTACAACAAAGGACTTCTTGTCTGCATGACGTTCAGCTCATCTTCGTTTCTTTTCTGAATTGTTGTCTTTCGTGTGCGGGCCTACTTGGCTCAGTTGGTTAGCGCACTGGCGCAGTGTAATGACCCAGGAGTCTCTCAACAATGCGGTCACTGTGAGTTCAAGTCCAGCTCATGCTGGCTTCCTCTCGGGCCATAAGTGGGAAGGTCTGCCAGCAACCTGCGGATGGTTGTGGGTTTCTCCCGGGCTGTGCCCGGTTTCCTCTCACCATAATGCTGGCCGCCGTCGTATAAGTGAAATATTCTCGAGTACAGCGTAAAACACCTAATAAAACTCCAGTCAAATAAATAAATAAATAAATCTTTTGTGTGAATGAATAGGGCAGTGCCAGTGCAGGGATTTCATACACGTTGATATTAGACCCCCAGAATTCGGTTGTAAAATTCACTTAAAAACTGAAAATTGGTGTGAAAAACTCAGTTCTGTGTTTTTCTGGTACAGATAATCAAAGTTTTGGATAAAAACTGAATTGAATTCGTAAATATATGCATAGCGATGAGCGGTCGACTTCAATAACCAACGGGTGCATCTGTGACAATCCGAAGTGGTTAGGTGTGTATTGGCTGTAATTAAATTAAAATTAGGTTTTAAATATGTTCAGACTATGGTGATAAGGTTTAGTGGGTATAGAACAAAGTGGGAGTCCGTTCGTATTTGGTTTGATCAATCTTTGGTATGCCAGGAAAGTGAAAGAAAAGTAAATACAACACTTGCTGACTTCCAGTATTACACGCTATCCCATTGGCTCTGTGTCTCCTGTGGACCGAAGAGTGAGCTTCTAACAAATTATGAACTGTATAAAATAACGCAATGGCCGTTTGACAACTACGCAATGTTAGCTGTTTCTGACCGGCTACAGAGGATGATTAAAACCCCAAACATATCAAAATTAATCATGATGCTTGACTGCATGAATGACCTGGCATCGATAATGGGGAATTTATATGTTTTACTGCTGAACAGCACTGCTCAAAAGGTGACAGGTCACTTTGCCGGTTGATTAAAAGTAGGCCTACATTAGCTCTTGACGGGTCGTCTCTTCATCTTAATGGATATCGGCTCTGATGCCAACAATGCTACCTGTCATATAACCGTACCTGCTTTACGTGCTGTCCGTCACACATGGGGCAGATAAAAGTTGTCTGCCTGTACTCGCAGTTTACCGAAATGCTCATCTCTGCAAGATGTCCCCTCTTCCGATCGCTAGTAAGTCCAACAGAGCTGAAAACTACATGGTCATCACTGCTAGGCATATAACACAACAGCCCTGTTGATCTTGCAAGTTTTTGATAATCCGCTTTACCTCGTGATGAAATTATTAGGTTGCTATTGTGTCCTTCCAACGTAAAGAGCCGATGGTTTGTGGGTTTGTTGTTATTGACTGAGGAAAGACACGTGGCATTATTGACATTAGGGCAGTTATCCTTTAGGATGAAGAGATGGCTGGTCAGAGCTAGGCCTACGTGTACCCGCTCGCCAGTCAAAGGCCAATATGAAAACAAGTGACACCTCTTTGAATACTGCTCACAGTAGGTGGCAATGTTATCTTCGTACATAGTTATAATCCATCCCGCATCCTTCTAATCTCCAGATATACATGTAGCCACTCCCGATAATACCTGTTTGATGTGCTTGAGTAATTTATAATTTGGAAAATTGAACAGTTTTACAATTTTTTTCCGTATTTCCTTGATTCTGCGAACCCATCTTTGAAGTAAATTTAATTTCAACGAATAATAAATATTTTACAGTATGTACCTGTGATCAGAATAAGCCTTGCCTTTTGTGTTCGTAGGCCTTTATGTGTATTTTTTATGTAATATTTGTTAGTTCCTTTCTTTCTTCTAATATTTATAACAACCAACAACTGAACATGCGTGGTTTATAATTGTTTCATTAACTACAGCTGAGCAGGTTAAGCCTTTTCTCTGTATTTTGCTCATGTTACCTTTTGATATAATGTTTGTTAGTTCCCTTCTTTCCTTTAATGTAACAACCAACAACTGAACGTGAATCAGCATGGTTTGTAACTGTTTTATTATGCCGTGTATATCTCTGATCAGGATAACATACTTGTAAATGTATATGTATGTACCAACAATAAAATCATGATCAGAAATGAACCTCGTATGAAATTAAATGTTCTCCCTCTCATATATATATATATATATATGTGTCATATACACTTTCACGTTCACGAAATTACTAATAAAGCGGAGTTAAACTCAATACCAGGTTATAGTTATAAACTCAATTTGGACCATCAGCAACCTGCGGATGGTCGTGGGTTTACCCCGGGCTCTGCCCAGATTCCACCCACCGTAATGCTAGCTGGCGTTGTATAAGAGCAATATTCTCGAGCACGGCATAAAACACCAATCAAATAAATAAAATGAATCAATTTGGACCAGAAAAAATTCAATATGGAGTTTCCGATTTAAAAAATGTGGACTTTATGTATCCCTGCAGTGTCTGTAAGGGGTAGTGGAAGCCATTATATTTATTGTGTTTGTGAAGTTCTTTGCTTTCTATTCCTATAAATGCTCCTAATTTTTTCCACGAACATTTCCTAAAAACATCCTATTTTGGGTGTAAAGCTCCTATGTTTCGTATATGGGTTTTCATCCCAAGTTGGTTGGGAGCCCTGAGGATCACGTTGAAAGTAAGGCACTGTACGTGTAAATATATTGGCATTTCAGTCGTCCCCGCACAGTTGACGATGTAGCCCATCAGGAGGAAGTGATCGCTGTGTTGAAAAAGTCACTTGCTGGTTCAGATGTAAGTATACAGTATTACACACTGCTGTTGTGATAAGAGATTCCCCAGATGACAAAGCATAACTTTCTACCATTGAAATTCAGATCGTAAAATAAGCTTCCAGTGTTTGTATAAGAACACTCTAAAAAGTTGGTAAATGTGTTTTATATAGTTAAATACTGAAAAATAACCCAACTGAAGACAAACCTTTCATTGTCATACATGTCCAGCTGCAAACTTCATAAATTGTGCTGTCTTTGAGGCAAGCATAATAAAGAAATTCCACTAGTTTGAGCTTGAGGTTGGCTGAACGTTTGTGCCTGTATGTGAATCTGTAGTAGTTTGATGCTATTATTGATTGTCTTGTCTCTTCTCTTTAGCTGCCTAACCTGCTGTTTTATGGCCCGCCAGGAACTGGGAAAACATCCACCATTTTGGCTGCTGCCAGGGAACTGTTTGGGTAAGCCTGTGAAACAGAGAAAGATATTTTTGGGTATTTTGATGTTACCTAATCATGGCAACAGTGTCACTGCCAAGTCTCCATCTCAAAGCATTCTAACTATAGATGTTCGACTTCATGCCGATGAGTTAGCATGCTGAAATCCATCTCTTCCAGATTTTGCTATGGCTTTGAATTGGCATTGTTGATGTACCTGATAAAGGTACGGTGGTTTAATATGGTTCTTACCCATAAACTTGACTGTATGCGTCAGGGGTTTTCCTCAACCTCTGCCCAGTTTCCTCCCACCATAATGCTGGCTGCTGTCGTAAAACACCAAGGAAATATGTGTAAAGAAATAGAAGTGAACAACATTCAGGACAAATCAGTTAGAAAAATGTAATGACTTTTTTATTCCAAAAAACAGTGTGTTTTTTCTCTGATTTCCTTGACTGTGAACAGAGATGTCAAAAATGGATAGTTAAAATGATTTTTCTGGTAATGTACACAAAAAAACAGGGGCCTCTGTGGCCCAGGGGATTAGCATGCCAGCGTGGTCCAATGACCTAGGAGCCTCCAAATGCAGTTGTCGTGAGTTCAGTTCCAGCTCATGCTGGCATCCTCTCCAGCCGCACATGGGAAAGTCTTTCAGCAACCTGCGGGTGGGCATGGGTTTTCCCCAGGGATCTGCCAGGTTTCCTCCCACCATAATCCTTGCTGCCGCCGTATAAGTGAAATATTCTTGAGTATGGCGTAAAACACCAATCAAATGAACAAAAACAAAAAAACAATAGGGGAAATCTAATAAGATTTTTTGGTGTTCTTGTTTTGTCCTTGCAGACCAGAATTGTACAGAAGCAGAACCCTGGAGCTGAATGCATCTGATGAAAGAGGCATTGACGTTGTACGTGACAAGGTGAAAAAGTTTTCCCAGCTGTCTGCCAGTGGGAAACGACCAGAGTAAGTGTGGGACTTGCTTAGGCATACATTATGTACTAGTACATCATTAGTGGGTATCAGCAGATGTATGGGGGGTATGAAGGTGTCAGTGTACCCTCGCTGATTCCAGGTGGTAAAAGCACAGGCCCTCTTGAGACTCTGGGGCCGTTAACCAATGAGGGTCCATGTTGAACTGTAGAGTTTGGCTGCAGCTTGAGGTCAGGAGGTTGGTCAGGTATTTGTATAAGGGTGATGGTTTACTGTCAGCCGTGAACCTGGCAGGTGTCGTACAAGGGAAAAATTCTGGTGTAAGGCGTTTAACAACAGATGTGTTAGTCACTGAGTGTTTTTGCCTAATTGCAAGATTGCCTAAATTCAGACATCCTACACAATAAAGTAAGATGATGTGACCTAAAAACACTCCACTGGGGTCTGTATTTTTACAGAAATATATATGTGTACAAAGTTAGGTGAAGTTGGTCCCTTGTGTGTTAGTCAAACTGTTAGTAGGTTTTTCTTATGTTGCTGTTACATTTACTAAGTGAAGACATTATCAGGAGTGTTTGGTGGTAGGTTTTGTTTCAGCTGTAACAAGTGTCCACTTAAACATGAAGGATTTAAGTATCGTTGATTAATTATCGTTCACCTTCTTGTTGTAACGTGATCTTTTTTTTTCCTGCAGTGGTAAACCATGTCCTCCGTTCAAGATTGTGATCTTAGATGAAGCGGATTCCATGACAGAAGCTGCTCAGGTATGTGGACAGAATATGATGCATAGAAGATCAACAGTTCAGGGGGGGGCCTCTGTGGCTCAGTTTGTTAGCGCGCTAGCGCAGCGTAATGACCCAGCACCCTCACACCAATACGGTCCCTGTGAGTTCAAGTCCAGCTCATGCTGGCTTCCTCTCCGGCCATACGTGAGAAGGTTTTCCAGCAATCTTCAGATGGTTGTGGGTTTGCCCCGGGCTCTGCACGGTTTCCTCCCGCCATAATGCTGGCCGCAGTCATATAAGTGATATAATCTTTGAGTACAGCGTAAAACATCAATCAAATAAACAGATAAAATATATAACACTAACAACTGTTCAGGGGCAGGTGGCTTGAAATTTCAGTGGAGAAGTTTGTAAATGCATTGTACTTTGAAAAACAAGTACGTTATGACCCAATGTTAAAGAGTATTGTGTCTTGGCTTCGTAAGATCAAAAATGTTTGTTGTTGTTTTTAAACGAAGGTTCCAAATCAAGCTGAAATAGTAGACAGGAGTAACTGCTTCAAGTAGTTTTGTGTTGTAAATCTGCTAGGTGGAGTGTTACCTACAACACCACTGAACAGAATATATGCTGTGTGAAAGTCTTCAGACTGAGTGGCACCATAAATTCATGTGAACAATAATTAGGATTCAGTCCATGAGAGGATAGGATTTCAGGATTTCTTGGACCGGAGTTGCCATTTCAGAGGAAAATGTACTCCATTTGTATTGTTTTAATGTTTCAGAATTCAGAATTTTACATTAGTGGTGATGTAGAGGGAGGTATATATTTGATTTTACAATTAGTCATCTTGTCTCTTCGTTCACATTTTTTAGTGTGAGTTAAGATTTCATTGAGAGTCATGTTCAGATGTTGGTTCTTTTATAGTCTTTGTGTTGTATTTTTCAGTCAGCATTAAGAAGAACCATGGAGAAGGAAACAAAAACCACACGATTCTGTTTGATATGTAATTACGTGAGTCGTATCATCGAGCCAATCACATCCAGGTGTGCCAAGTTCCGTTTCAAACCTCTTGGCAGTGATATCATGATGGACAAGCTCAAGGAAATCTGTGACAAAGAAAACATTCAGTTTCAGGATGGGGTGAGTTACAACAGAGGAATCCTGTGTGTGACCCAAAACTCTATTTTCCTCAGTCCTGTTGTTCTTTTAAAGGTTTTGTCAGATTTGTCCATGGATATATAAATATAGGTTTCAGTGCCTGAAGTAATATTTTGTGATTTTTATTTTCCTCTAAAATGAACTTTTTAGGGCAATTATTAGGGCAAATATAATATATGTATGATAACTGTTGTTTGAATTTTAATGCACGCAGATTTGTAGGTATGTCCTAACATACATATAAGAAAATGAAGTTTTTAGAAATGCGTAAATATTGATGTCATCTTTTGTGTAATTTGTACAGGTGTTGGACGCCCTCATGAAGACATCAAATGGGGACATGAGAAAGGCCATCACCACACTACAGAGCGCATTCAGGCTCAAGGGAGATAACTCTATCAGCGAAGAAGATGTGTATGAAATTGCAGGGGTGAGTTAAACCAAGGTCCAAAAAGGAAAAAAAATATGTGCGTTGGAGAAAGATGTGTTGTAGTCACTCTGAATATCAGTTAGGGTTGGGAGGCAAACTGAGATCGGTCGGATAAGCGGAAACCCAACATATTCTTATTTTAGCCCAATCTGAGAAAAACAAAGCGTACAAAACAGTTTTGTAAATTCTAATTCTTGTTTGGAAATACCCAAACTTATTGTCTTGGTAACCTATTTAAATGTGCATGGAGAAATCAGATGCTCCCAAGGTGAAGCCAAGTGGTAACGGGTGTACTTGATGTGGGTAACATGTACTTCTGCTTTCTCCTGATGGTATCTCCGGCCTTGCTCTGACACAGATTGGCACATGCCTTAATTTTTCAACCTTTTCAACTGCCTCTGCAGTCCAAATTTTGAAACGTCCTGAGACAACTATTGGGTGTAGAGAAGTACAGTTTTATAAAAGCTTTCATCGTCAGTGACACAGGTGAATCATTTAAGAGTCATTTTCGTAATAGTAGTATGCATAAATTCCCCTGATTAGAAATCTGTTCAGAAAATGTTGATGATTTCGGGAAAAAGTTCCATGGACTATGAACAATATTTAGGCTTGGTTTTCTTTTCCTGAAGTTTTGCTGATCGCTGATTCACACATGAAGTGTTTGCTAAATATTGATTGTGGAGTTCAGACTGTTGTAAATGTGTGAAAGGAGAAATGTCTTTTGTTCAAACATTATAATCTGCTGGAATGTCAAACCTGTATCAAAGAGCATGGACCTTTGCCACATCTAAACACAAATTCGATCGCTGTAAAGGGATTTCTGTCTGACCTTGACCTTGAAGAAGTGAAGAAGGTTTAAAATATTCCTGGATTTATATTCTATTGAGCGGCCACTTAGCCAAGACCTACCGTCAAATCTCTGTCTAACTTGTCCCACAAAGCTACAGATGAACAGACTGACCATAAATCCAAGGCAGTCGGCCTTATTAGATATAGGGGAGCCTCCATGGCATAGTTAGTTAGTGCAAAAGCACAGCTTAATGACCGAGAAGCCTCTCACCAATGGGATGGCTGTGAGTTCAAGTCCAGCTCGTGCTGGCTTTCTCTCAGGCCATAAGTGGGAAGGTCTGCCTGCAACCTGCAGATGGTCGTGGGTTTCCCCCGGGCTCTGCCCGGTTTCCTCCCACCATAATGCTGGCTGCCGTCGTATAAGTGAAATATTTTTGAGTACGGCGTAAAACACCACTCAGATAATAAATAGATAACTATTAGATCTAGTGGTCTATGATGATTAATAAACTCTTGTATCACATATCTTCAGATGTCTTTTTAAAGTAAAACAGAGCTAAAATATGAAGTAAGGTTCACCATACAGACAACTGAAAACTGCTCGTAAAAATACTTTTACTTATTTCTTCAGATTATTTAAAGAGTGTTGAAATGCATTCAAATATTTGAATACTAAGGTGGGCTTTATTAGCCATGCTGATGGTGTCTAGGAACTACATTAAATTTTTTCCTGATGTTCACCAGAAGAAAAGAATTTTTGGGAACATTATTTCAGCAGTCTTTTACTGATGGGTAAAAACAGTTATTCCAACACCCAGTATCTTAGAGTTGGGGAAAACTTTGTGAAGTTCCAAAACTTTGACAATATGGTCCATAAAGCCCACCTTAGAATTCAGATGTTTTGAACACCCTTAACTCTTCTCACAAAACCCTAAAACAAATAAATGAAAATATATATATGCATAGTTTTAAGTGTTCTGTTTAGTGATGCCTACCTCAACTTTTAGAGGTCTTTTCCTTTGATGTTTAATTTACACACTAAGAAATGCACCCATACATTCATTTCACTATGTTTTTCACGCGGTATGTACAGTACCTAATTCGCTTGCTTTTCTGCCTCTGCAGGTTTTGCCGGAGGAGTTGGTCGACAGAGTGCTCAAGGCATGTCGCTCAGATTCCTACGACAGACTGGATGACTCAGTAAAGGTACGGTGACCCAGGCCATTTGTTACCTCACACCTTAACACCTTCCCCTTCCAGTCTGTCGTTTTGACAGGCGCACTTATATCATGAAAAATGTGAAGCCTTGAAATTGGCCAATCCAATCGTTGTAGTTTTGTCTCCGAAATCTAATTATAAATGTGCATAAATTGCTCTGGAAATTGCTCTTTCGTAGGTGAAAAAGTTGAGGTTATTGATAGACAAAACTATATTTGTTCTTTATGATATAAGACGGCAGGAATCTTCTTGTTTACAATTCGCTTTTCCCATCTCATTTCATTTGTGTGACTGCTCTCTGGCTAACAGCCTGGTGACAGTAAGTGGCCGATGGCACTGATTGCCAGTTGCACAGCCCAGCATTCATTCAAGACCATATGTCATCACCAGTATGGTGTGGATATCATGTGGGGAAGTTCATCAGTAATTTGCCAGAGGTTGGTAGTTTTCCCCGGGCACTCCAGTTTCTTCCACCCAATCTGCTGACCGCCATAGGAGCAAATTCTTGGGCATGGCGTGAAACAATGAAATGCCTAAATGGGCAGGCGATCTTCCTCATTGTGAAAGAGAACTCACAGAATGTCTAGTTGGTGGTTTTCTCGAGGAAATGAATATGGAGTGAGTGAGTGCATGGGGTTTGACGTCGTACTTAATTTTTCAGTCACATGAAGATGAAGGAATCCTTAGAGTGCATGCAATGTGCCTCCTTGTTGCAGGACAGATTTCCACCGCTCTTTTATCTAGTGCTGCTTCACTGAATGTCTCATTTTTACTTACCGAAGGCAAATACGCCTCCCCACCCGATTATACTGATACGGGTCAGCCAATCATTGAATTAGCCCCTTCATGCTTGAACGCCAAGCGAGGAAGTTACAACTTCCTCTTTTAAGGTCTTAGGTGTGACTCGACCCAGGATTGACCCTGGATCTACCACTTCCGAAGCGGACAAATAAATATAGAAATTATTTTGTGTTGTGTAGGAGATAATGAGGGAAGGCTACTCTGCTATGCTCCTGATTGTACAGTTACATGACAAGGTGGTGGAAGCCGAAGAGCTCACGGACAAGCAGAAATCCATCATCGCAGAAAAGTTAGCTGTAAGTTTTACATTATTGCATTATCTGAATTTCTTCACTGCTAAATTGATACTGCATTGTATTATCGCTATATTGGGGCTTATTGCCCCAAGGCACTTGTATACACTTCTGTTGAAATTTTTCCTTCTTTAGGTAAAGCATGTTGAATTCAGTTATTTCAGATAGGCTTGCAAGTCTTGATTTGTCTTGTGCAAAGAGGCTAAATTTCTCATTTTGCTTGATTCTGTGAGTTGATCTTAGAAAGGTTTATTTATTTATTTATTTGATTGGTGTTTTACATCATACTCAAGACTATTTCACTTATACAACGACAGCCAGCATTATGATGGAGGCAAACCTGGCAGAGCCCAGGGAAAACCCATGACCATCCGTTGGCCGGAGAGGAAGCCAGCATGAGCTGGACTTGAACTCACAGCATTGGTGAGAGGCTTCTGGGTCATAATGCTGCGCTAGCGCGTTAACCAACTGAGCCACGGAGGCCTCTCTTAGAAAGGTGTTTTGATGTTCAGTTGGAAGGTAGGATAATAGCATACTGAGAAAATGTAAGTTTCAACACCAAAAAGCAATATTTTTCATACCTTTTCGGCCTCCAAAAGTGTTCTTTTAGAGAGCGTATTATGCTACACTGCATCTGATCAGGTTGAGTATTGTGTAATTGTGCCTGAAATATTGTTAATTGCTATCGATTTGGAAATGAACCAGTTTAACTCCAATTTTATGTCGTGTCACAATGGCTTTTATTTATAAACTGCTTTAAGCTGGTAGGCCACAGAAACCCAAACTTAACACTCCCCATTTTGTATGAAGAAGTTGTGCATAGTCATAACTAGATTTCCTAGATTTCCTGCAGCTGTTGCTTTTATTTGACCTTGCCCCTGTGAAGTTGAGTGCATGTGAACTCGAAAAACGCTGCCTGAATAAGCCGTCAGTTGTTTGTGTCCTACCTGAAACAATATTCTGTAAATCTTCAGCCTTTTCTTTAGTGAAATTTATGCATACAATTATTGTGACAATGACACCAAAAATGATGTGTTTGTGTCAGTAAAGATGCAAGCTTCATAAAACAGTGCAAATTATTTCTGTACATCTCATAGTTCTGTCGGAATATTTCAAAATATTGGTCGCAGTGGTGGTTGAAAAGGTTGAAGAAGTCATGGCATGGTTGTTCTCACGTGGTTATTCTCTTTGGATTGTTCAGATAAAAAAAAGCTTAGCTCTGGCCACAAGCTATCTCTACAGTTAGGTTGAAATCCTGAAGTGTTTTATCATGCTTTAAGTTGTGGGGTGTTACAGCTCCCAGGTCAAAAGGTTTGATCAGCCAGTACAATGGAATAATTGTCCCAGAGCATTAGTTAACACCAGACTTGAGCTTTGACACTTTTTTAAAAAAAATTCAGCCAGTGTACAAAACAATCGGATGAAATCTGTCAAAACTTATTTACATTTGATAATTTAATTTAATATTGTTAATTGCTATCATACTATTATTGAAGGTAATAGTAATGATTAAATAGGTAAAATTAATTTTAATAATGAATACACTGTTATAAATGTACACTATGAAATTCGTTATAATGAAAGTATTGTTGGAGATTTCCACTACAGAATGCCTGGATGTATCAGTCCCCTATATTGTTGATGTTGTTTGTTCAGGTGGTGGACAAGTGTTTAACAGACGGAGGAGACGAATATCTACAGCTGATGGACCTGTGTTTGTCTGATCATGCAGCAGTTGTGTCACTGATCACTGACTATGGGGGAATATGTACAGCTAAAAATGAGACATTTACAGCTAGTATTGAGACATTTACAGCTCTGATTGGACCTGTGTTGTGAGATCATGCAGCAGTTGTATCACTGATCACTGACTATGGGGGAATATGTACAGCTAAAAATGAGACATTTACAGCTAGTATTGAGACATTTACAGCTCTGATTGGACATGTGTTGTGAGATCATGCAGCTGTTGTGTCCCTGATCACTTTGCAATGGGGGTTGTGTACAGCTAAAATTGAGACATTTTCAGCTATTACTGAGAGATAATTACAGCTCTAACTGAACCTGTATTGTCCGATTAGGCGTCAGTTGTGTCTTCGATCAGTGTGGATGTGTGACATTAACACCATCCTAATGGACCTATATGTGTAGCTGTTAGTTCCCCTTGTGAAGCCCCTGAAGATGGTGAACAGTCGGAGAGATGCAAACTTTGTAGATTTCTCTCATGAAGTATAAATGGCTTTTTCAGTGTGTCATTTGAAGATAGCCAACTGTCACATGTTGGCAAGTTGGATTATTTGTTCAAATTGAAAATGATGTGCATATTTGAGGTATGATTCAGTGCAAAAATGTTAAACTTTCTTTGTTGACTCCATAATTTCAGTTGTACTGGATACAGTGATGTGTATATATCAGGAGATCTCATAGAGAGACAAGACATTGGTATTAAAGCGACGTATAGCTGCATAAGAGCAGGAAGAAACTGAAAACTTTCTGAACTATGATTTAACGCAAGGTTGAGGTCTTTAAAATGTAAGATTGGGACTGCTATTGATTCAGCACCTTCGCAGAGGTGATAAAAAATCTGCTGCTAATTACCACATGGTCATCATCTTTTTTTTTTTTTTTTTTTTTACAGGCAAGACAAAATTAATTAATTGTTTACACAAGCAGAATTTGAAAACAGTTTTATGTAATGTACTGTCATTTTCTTAAGGTATCGCTTCATATCATCATGAAAAACAGACTGGAATAAAGTGGGACAGGATACCTGTACATGAGCATCTTTTTTGCCTTGTGTTCACTTGTCACTTTATTAATATTCGTATCCTTGGTAGCATGAGTAATGGGCCGAGCATTCGTCACCTTGGTGTCAGTATTTATTTGTTTGTTTGATTGGTGTTTTACACCATACTCGAATATTTCTTCTACGATATACTTCTACGACGGCGGCCAGCATTATGGGGGAAGGAAAATCGGGCAGTGCCTGGTGGAAGCTCGCGACCATCCGCAGGTTGCCTGCAGACATTCCCACGTACTTGGTGTCAGTATAATGTGGCTGCTTTAGGTGTCATGCCTGGTCTTTCAGGCATGGCTTTACAGTGAGGCAGCACTATAATTATGTGAGCATTGGGCCGCGCCTACTGCAAGGAGAAACCGTCCTGACATGACCGAAATATTGTTGAAAATGCCGTTAAACCAAAATCAAGACTAGCTTTTCCACATGAACCAAAATTTGTAAATTAATTTTATGAAGGAATGGATTTTAAGAAGGTTCTAAGAAATTAAGAAATTTAAAGACATAAAGTCAAGAATACATCAGTGTAATCAAGGTCAATGAGGTTTTACTTTTATTTTCCCATTTTCAAAGTTGCAAATTTCGTTATATTTTTTGTAATGTATTGGATTCGTTTATTTATTTATTTATTTGATTGGTGTTTTACGCCGTTCTCAAAAATATTTCACTTCTACGGCCAGTATTATGATGTGAGGAAACACAGCACAGCCTGCAGAAAACCCACAACCAGGTTGCTGTCATACCGTCCCACGTTCCAGCAGGGAGGAAACCAGCACAAACAGGATTTGACTTAAAGCCACCACATCGGTGCGTATTTAATTGGTGTTATTACATGGTACTCAAGAATATTTCCTTCATGACGATGGGGCAGCTGTGATACTGCAGTGGGTCATGTGTATTGTATGTTAGAGAAATGTACATTAATTTTTTTTAGTGCACTGCCTGTGTTGAGATTGCGATATTCAAAATGACAAATAAAATGAAAGCTTTATTTTTTCTGTTATACTTTCCCTGTTTATACAGTATGCTAAGAGAAACTTTTTTATCATGAATATGTGGCCTTCAAAACTAAGTCAACCTGTACAGGCTTAATGGTTTTAACGTTCATAATGTACCACCGAAAACGTGTTGAAAATCTCGCCAAGATGACCTTTTGAAACAGCACAGACCTGGTTATACACTAAAAAAAATAAAACCGTTTACTTCAACAAAAGTCTGTTGTCTGAATGATGCCATAATGTATTCTGTTATTATAACACAATTTTCTGTCATATTCAATTCCTGTTAGTCTAATAGAATATTTTTGTTGAATTAATAGACTGTGTGTTATAATCAACAGAATAATCTGCTGCAATAGCAGAATACATTCTTGCATCACTCAGACAGACTTTCTGTTAAGATTAACGGAATCATGTTTTGAGTGTACTTAGGTCCCAGTCTTAGGCGATGTAGTGACATACACGGCTATCTCTATAGACTGACGTATTGACCCTGGCCACGGATATTGTGAAAGTGGGTTCACGGTACAGGCATAATGCGTTGAAAACATTTGTAGACATGGTTATATTGACGTCTAATATTTTGCAACTGTAAAAATCACGTGGCTTTGTCCCCTTCAATTTTGCGTAAGCCATGATGCTGGTAGCTACAGTATGTTGCCACTTCTAAGCATATACATAAACAGTTGGAATAAAACCCCGACTGACCTAAATTGACAGGATTTCACCGGTAATACGTGTCACCATTCGTTAACCATGACACTGTCGTCATTGCACTATTTTTACTCTCTATGATGTAGTCTTTTTATGTTATACAACAAGAGAAGATCTTATGATCATGGCTTTTTGGACATTGCACTGTGCGTATAGCTGCATATAGATTACGGTATAAAGAGGTATCAGGGCCTCTGTGGCGCAATGACCCAGGAGCCTCTCACCGATGCGGTCGCTGTGAGTTCGTTCAGCTATGATATCTTCCTGTCCGGCCGTATGTGGGAAGGTCTTCCATCAACCTGCGGGTGGTATTGGGTTTCCCCCGGGCTCTATCCGGATTCCTCCAACCATAATGCTGGCAGCCGTCGTATAAGTGAAATATTATTGAATACCGCATAAAACATCAATTAAATAAATAAATAAAGTATAGAGGTATCACTAAACCCTTGTTCTTGTGGTCATCTTGTTTTAGTACTGGCTGCTGTGGGTGCCATGTCTGGTGTTTCAGGCATGGCTTTACAGTGAGGCAGCATTATAATTATGTGAGCATTGGGCCTGGCCTACTGCAAGGAGAAACCCTCCTGATATGACCGAAATATTATTGAAAATGCCGTTAAACCACAATCAAGATTGTAGCTTTACCACATGAACCAAAATTTGTAAATTAATTTTATGAGGGAATGGATTTTAAGAAGGTTCTAAGAACTTAAAAGAAATTTAAAGACACGTAAAGTCAAGAATACTTCAGTGTAACCAAGGTCAACGAGGTTTTATTTTTATTTTCCCATTTTGAAACATGGAAATTTCATTATATGTTTGCAATGTATCTGATTTGTTCATTTATTTATTTGATTTGTGTTTTACTCCGTTCTCAAAAATATTACACGTCTCCGGCGGTGCCAGTATTATGATATGCTATGGAGAGGACAGAGCCTGCGGGAAACCCACAACCATCCACAGGTTGCTGTCATACCACCACACGTTCAACCAGAGAGGAAACCAGCATAAGCAGGACTTGAACTCACCGTACTCAAGAATATTTCCTTCATGACGGCGGCGCAACTATGATATTGTAGTATTATTAGTATGTATATTGGAGGTTAGAGAAATGCACATTGCAGCTATCTTAATACCATCCTAATGCAATTCCTGTAGTAGTATAGTAAAACTGGTGAAATTCAAACTTACGTATAAATTTGGAAATCCGAACTTTTCACTATTTTATAATTGTCTATTAAATATGTGTACGAAAATTGGAATTTTAACAGAGCTATGTTATTTTGGACCACCATGATTCTTGACAATATCACGCCACAATTGGCCATGGCTTTGCGTCAGTATATTACACAAGGTAAGGTGGCGTCTACTATGTTCAACACAGATATTATCAAAATCGAAAGTCATAAATGACCCACGTATACGCATCTAGGTGAGTTACAAAGTAAAAGTAGGCCTAATAGTCACATGTAGTGGATCTGGATATTAGATATCGTTACTGTGCTCAAATCAATTGTGGTCACTTGTGAACAGGTATACCATAATATGCATAATCAATGGTTTGTCCCTGTTTAACAGTTACAGCTGAGTGAACGTTCTTGTCACATTCAGCCGACCTACCTTTGACTTGCATTTGGATTCGAACGCTATATAGGCCCTTGCGATATATGTATATCGTGAAGAATGCCATAGGTTCTGTTTTAATACTTGGCGCTGTCTCGGCCAGGTGGATATGTGTTTACAAACGCGCCAGAACTATCGATGTCAACTATAGATTAATTATTCAATGTCCCATATGTTCCGACTGTTTCATGACCATTTTTTTGGGACTCAGTCTTTTTATCTTTTAGCTTAACAGACTTTTTCTTGGACGACCGGCTATCAAGACAGTGACAACAACAACAACAACATACAGACAAACTGGTTGCTATGGAAACAGGGAGGACGCAGAACATCAGCAACCAATAGACAACTCTTTTTTCGCAATGGCTTTGAAGGAAATAGTCGCTGTAGAGACCTTCTTCAAACTTAAGCACGATGTCTTGAGAAGTACCAATATTTAACGGCACAATACAGGAGGTCACCCCTTTACAAATAAGTTGAGCTGGCGCCAAGTCATAGCGGACGCGGTTTAAGTGATAGAACACTTGGACAGGCAGGTGTATATCACTGGAAGGGTATCTTGGAAAGGAAACATTCACAATGAAATAGTAACCGTCGGTATCAGTGGCTTCCAAAGAAAAGCGCAATGGCGAGGAGCCTTCGCAAGTATTGTTGAAGGTTAACTCGTGGACTTGCAAAGCGGCTGAGAAATCGGTCTTGTCGCCGTTCCATGCATCATAAGCAGATTTTCCTTTGAACACCAGGGCTTTAGCGTTGAGTTTCATCCCCCGAATGTTGCCAAAACAGATGTTGGCGCTGACCTCGGAACCTCCTAGTAAGTAAAAGGATTGCATGTGTGAGTCCCATAGAGACCTGATGGTGTAACTGCTTGACACGTTGAACAAGTTCCTTGTGTGTCTGTCGAACTCCGCTCCATGCTGTAAGAGATAGGCGTTGAAGGTATCGAAGCGGCTGTTAGCATACACATGGACATTTTGACAGAGGTTGCTGGTGAATCCGCCTAGAGTGGCTGCCAAGTCAAGCGTGTCCGTGAGGGGAAACCTTCCGAAACGGTCGTTAGTCGCGTACATATGGTAATAAGAGGCTACGAATGCAACAATGCCGATAGTGAGTCCCCAAAGTCTGATCACGATGTATCCAACACCGTCGTCGTCGTCGTTCTTTTTGACTCGCTGCCTCTTGCTGTGTTTGTTGACAACAGCGTCATCTTTAGGCTTAACCTTCCAACAGGCCGCTTGGTGAAGTATCTTCATGTCCTGTAGCATATCATTTATTTTAATTATGCAGAAAGGATGTTCATGCATGGCAATTGAAATTCTAAAATATATGTAAACTTTGTCAAAAAAGAAACGCAACCCCTGTCCTCGGATATCAAAAATTCGTTCGAATAAAGTTATTGCTTCCAAACTAAATTTTAGCCAAATGTAATGAAATTATACACGTTTTTAATGAAGATTACCATCCAAACAACTGCCTTTTCTCTCCTAAGTGTATTTTATTGCTTATGACGTCACAACGCATGGACTGACCCTGTTGACGTCGCACACAGAACCATTCACATGCAAATCATGTCAGTGGCAGTTATAGTGTGGGGGTGTATAAAAGCCCATGTGCTTTCGTATTTTATTCATTCATTCGTCGACGAAAGGCAGTCGGTAAAATGCCGCGACTGAGTGCTGCCGAAATATCGCCATTGGTCGTCTTCAAGCCGGAGAAAGTTTTGGTACTATTGCACGACACCTAAATGTTCACAAAACAGCGATATCCCGACTTTGGAGCCGTTACAGCAACTTTAATTCGACCAACGATCGCCCGAGAAGTGGAAGGCCAAGAATCACGACCCCACTTCAAGATCGGTACATCCGGGTCCTTCACCTGCGTAATCGGCATGCCCTACCAACCGTGACTGCCACACAAATACCAGGTTTGAGGAGAGTGTCGGCTCAAACGATTAGGAACCGTCTGAAAGAAGCGGGTTTACGTGCCTGTAGACCAGTTGTTGGACCTGTACTACGCCTCTTACATCGACGCCTACGACTCAGGTGGTGCAACAACGTATGGATATGGACTTTACAAAACTGGAGGCGCATCTGGTTTTCTGATGAATCCCGTTTTCTTTTGACAGGTCACGACGGAAGACAGCGTGTGTATAGGAGACGTCATGAACGCTTTGCGCCCATCTGCGTCCGGCAGGTGGACAGATTTGGCGGAGGCAGTGTTATGGTTTGGGGAGCCATCTCGTACAACCAGAAATCAGACTTGGTGATCGTTCCAGGGAACCTGACAGCCCAACGTTACATCAACCACGTGTTACAGCCTCACCTTCTCCCGATTATTGACCGACAGACACATCTTTTTCAACAGGACAGCGCCAGGCCTCATACTGCACGTGCAACAATGAGCTTTCTGCAGGATTCCAACGTCAATGTCTTGCCGTGGCCCTCTAAATCACCAGACTTCAACTCTATTGAACACCTGTGGGATACTCTGGATCGACACGTGCGTAAACTTCAGCCACTGCCACAGACGCTTCAACAGCTCGCCGTTGCGTTACAGGAAGAGTGGAGGGCCATTCCCCAGGAGAGAATCCGGCGTCTTATCCGTTCTTGTCCAAGGAGATGCCGTGCAGTGATTGCAGCTCGTGGTGGTCATAGGAGATACTGAGGAAGACGCCCCCTGGTGAGCAACTGGTGTCTGTGAGATGACTTTTGAAAAGACAGTTTTAAACATGACCATCTTGATTATTATTCTGCCAAATTTCTGACTTCTGTCTTCAATAAGAAAAAAGTTGTGCCGTCCTAAAACTAAATATTAAAATCTCTAAAATACGGGGGTTGCGTTTCTTTTTTGACAGAGTTTATATGTCTGCCTGTAGTTATGGTGACATTTAATATACATCTACAGGATACACCCATGACTAGGAAGGAGTCCCTCGTATATAGGGCTTATAGATATAAATTGCAAACGAAATGATCATAGTCAATATTATAGAATAGTAAACCCATGACCATCCGCAGTTTGCTGAGAGACCTTCCCACGTGCGACCGGAGAGGAAGTCAGCATGGTGGAAGGCTCCTGGGACATTGCGCCGCGCTAACCCCCTCGGACCATATTGACACTTACTGATTTGTACTAACTCCTATAGTTTTCTGTCTTATATAGACACATCAGGAACCTGCGGAAGCATGTGAGTTTCCGCCGAGCTGAACCCGATTGCCTCCCATGTACCATAATGCTGGCCGCCGTCGTATAAGTGAAATATTCTAAAGTACCGGTACGGCGTAAAAAACCAATCAAATAAATAAATCAAATAAAATCATGTTAATAGGATTTGTAGCCCAAAAAATAAATCTTGGGGGCATCTCAGAGTTGTGACACGTCATTAAATATGCCATAGCATCGCACACGACTTATGATCATATAGACTTCTTTCTTACCTGTTATATCGTAGTCCGAGTTTTCTTTTTCACTTAAATGGTGTGATCCTCCAGAGTGGCTTATGTTTTAGACGTAAACTTAGCCGATTTTATATGTGATCTAAAATATAAAAATAGCTTATCATGTGAAAAACAGTCACCCTGTCTCCTCCACTTGAAATTAGATATGAACTTCGCGGATGACGTCAATCAGTCGTTTATTATCGGAGACACTCGTCCTATAAAATCTGGAATACTGATCGTGTAGCGGCGGCACCCCTGTGCATTAAACTGAAACAGAATCGATTCTGATTGGCTGGTGTGAAAGGTCTATGCTACTCACCTTAGGCAGAGGCGGTGGCCTTAAGTCTACCGGTTATAGGGGTCTGTATTAGAGAGAGTAAGGATATGTCTAACATAAGCTGAATTTTAGGGAAGGCAGATTTTAGTCGAACGTGACCAAGACTGCAGGGTTTAATTTATTTATTTGATTTGTGTTCTACACCGTTCTTATGAATAACGCACGACCTTCCGCAGGTTGTTGGCAGACCTACCCACGTAGGGCCGGAGAGGAAGCCAGCATGAACTGGACTTGAACTCAAAGCGACCGCATTGGTGAGAGACTCCTGGGTCATTGCGCCCTGCTGGCGTGCTAACCACTTCGGCCTGCAGGGTTAACCGGGGCTGGACCCTTATCTCCACAGCCAGCCAATCAGTGCCAATTGAGTATCCATTTAACTACTTAACACCATGTGAACAACGAGGCAGAGGTATTTCTGCCCAAGCTGATAGCCTATATATTTCCCTTTGGTTGGGAGATCAAACTTGCGTTTTACGTGATCTCAGGGTTGCCTATCTCTGATGGAAAATAGTATCTATACTATACACTGAAAAAATTAATCTGTTAAGTTTAACGGAAAGTCTGTTATCTGAGTGATGCTAGAATGCATTATGTTATTATAGCAGATTATTCTGTTAAACTCATATTCCATAAATTCAACATAACTATGTTCTATTAGTCTTACAGGATATTATGTTGAATATCACACAACATTGTGTTATAATAACAGAAAACATTCTAGCATCCCTCAGACAACAGACTTTCTGTTAAATTTTACGGATTAATTTTTTTAGTGTACTGCCTCTGATAGGATTGCGACATTCAAAATGACAAATAAAATGAACCCTTTTTTTAATTACTGATTTTGCAATCTGTAGAACCGTTCATTTACTCGGGGCCCGTTTTACAAAGTTGTCGCAGTGCTGCCACAAGAGCATTTAACATCTTTACTGTATGTAGTTTGTGAAAATCATTAAAAAAATGAAATCTATGATCACGTATATATATATGGCAGTGATACTGGTTTCAAGATGATTTTAATGACGTACGAATTCAAGGTATTAAATTACAATATTTGTGAAAATCACAGCGATGAAGCCAGAGAGATATAAAACTGTACCGGAAGTAAGATGATGCAGCAACTAAGTGAACAAAGTAATGCATTCTACTCATAACGCATGCGTCGCTCTCTACCTTAATTTCGCTTGATATCACTGCCACCACCAGACAAGCTTGAACTTTGGAGCCTGTGACACGCACTCAGGCTTGTTTGGACATAGTCAAACTATTTAATCAGCGTCCATCAATAAAATTGTTTTAGGATTTGATTAGGACTATGTTGTACATACTCTAGATCAAATGAATGCATACTCATGAATGCGTATAAAGTCTTGAGACGAATTGTTTGTGTATTCTCCTCGATCCTGCCTCATCACCGTGACCCCAGTGACCTCGGCGTTGTTCAAGATTTCTGTGCAAAAATTTGCACGTGGTTGCAGTGATGTAAATCAAAACGTAGAGAGCGACGCATGCGCTGTAAGGATAGAAACAACGGTCTTACGCAAGAAGTCGGCCAAACAATATGTAGCCTGTACAGAACAAAGAACATACACAAAAACCATAAAACTCATGATTGCATGAACCAGTTTCAAAACTTTCAGTAAAGATAAGGAATCGTTTCTAGCATCTTAAAAGCAGCTTTTTTTTTTCGCATATTCTGTATGAGAAGGTCAGGCCGTCAGTCTAATACGTATTCTACATTTTGATGAAATCTATATATACATCAACAGTAAAAACGATATATTCTCTACGTCTCCACAAACAGCTGGAGAACGTAGAGTATATATATATATATATATATATATATATATATATATATATATATATATATATATATATATATATATATATATATATATCCTGTGCGACCAAGATATGCTCCGGTAGGTGAGTCTTCAGCTACTGACCTCTGTGACATCTGTTGTGATCAATCAAGTCCAAAGAAGAGAAATCGCACACTTTTGAAAGTTTATCTTTATCTCATGTCGTTTCGCAATTCAGGGGGACAAAGGTGGTATTACTTTTAGTTACATATTTGATTAGTGTTTGTACTACGGAACCACGAAAGTACGGAACCGTGGAAGGACATATCTTATACATTTTAGCCATCGAACAAAAAAAGAGAATAAAATAATTATTCTGCCATATTCTGGAAATTAAGTTTCCACGAGTTCACAGAGTTATTCCCGAGCATATCAGAAATTTCGATCCTAAAGCAAGCGGTGATGCACGCCATTGACTAACTCGGGAATAATTCAGGTAACTCGGGGTAAATTAACTTAGTGACGCAATGGACATGCTGCATTCTAAATAAACGCATCTCTGGCTGGATCACTAACACTCCGGAAAGTACTGTCCCCCGTGAAAAAAAGTTTACTGAATAAATTCTCTTTTATTTGGCCGTAGAAAAAGTTGAGAATAAAGAAACAAAATCAGTTTATTCAGGACAAAGTAATTTTCCCCGACTTAGCGGCCAATGAGACACTAGTATTTCAAATATCAGCTTTTTGGTTGGTTGGAAAGTACTTTGCCCGCGTTAGCAGAATATATATATGTATTTGTTTTTTTTCACCTTGTTTTTGTCCGACGGATAAAAAAAAAATTATACAATTATGTCCCTTCTGCGGTTCCATAGTTCAGCGCCATTCTCAATTTAAAGATTTTTTCACTTATTACTGCGGTCAGATTTGTGGGTGTAGGAAACGGCAGTCCACAGTAACGCACCAACCTTCGTTACGCACTTTACTTGGATTTATTTATTTATTTATTTATTTGATTGGTGATATACGCTGTACTCAAGAATATTTCACTTATACGACGGCGGTCAGCATTATTGTGAGAGGAAACCGGACAGGGCCCGGGAGAAACCCACGACCATCCACATGCAGGCTGCTGCAGACTTTCCCACGTACGGACCAGAGAGGAAGCCAGCATGAGCTGGACTTGTACTCATAGTGACCACAATGGTGAAAGGCTCCTAACACGTTAGCCATTTTAACCGTCACTGTACCTGGAAATCCCCTCAGCTAAAGCCGTAGCTAAACTAGTGACAATACAAGTCGAACAAGTGATGCATTGATATAAAGAGCCCTATATATATAGTGGCAGCGAGGCAGAGCTTTAACCACCAGTCATCACGGAGAAAGAAAACAGAGAAACCACCATGTGCCTAACTGGGAACTAGACACATATTTTAACGAAAGGTTGTCGATACTTTTCCTAGAAAATCACGTTTCAGCAAATGGAATACCATCTAAAAAACATTACCACAAAAAACCCCAAAGAACCCCCACAAAAACAAAAAAAAAAACGCACTAGGAGAAAACGGAATAAATACACTGGTTTTGCTGGATTCTCCGGCACGACCGTATTCAGTAGGTCAAGGGCTTATGGTCTACAGCTGCCAACAGGGGGCCACCACACAACTTAATATATGCACATCATGCGGTTGTCAGGGGGAGAAATGAAAGCTGGGATTGGAAATTCCGCCCGAGAATGGCTGGTCGTATAAGATAAGCCGGATAAATGTAAAACCCTTTGGTCATTACAGATGATTAAATCTCCACTGATTATGTAAATAAGAAAACATGCAGGGGTGCATGATGTTATTGGCAAGCTCTCCTGATGTGTATCAAGTCCAAGTTTCATGTCGCTGTATCGGCACGCCATCCCGTGTGATGGCACAGACTAGATTGAGAGAGAAACAAATAAACAAAAGTTTTCTTACAAACTGCATTTATTGCACATGTACACGCAATGGATATGCTGCATTCTAAATAAACGCATCTCTGATTGGATCACTAACACGCCGGAAAGTACTGTCCCCCGTGAAAAAAAGGACATTTATTGTACATGTACAGGATTAATCATTTACGCGCCCATACACACATTAAATGCAATCAAGAACAGGGAAATTAAGACATAATATTACTATCAAGCTTACATGTATACAATCTAGTGAACATGCTTGAGGTATAAAGACATTAAATTTATTTCCCAAGATATGTTCACTAACGCAAACATAATGGACGCTCCTTTCCAGATACCAAAACAGTGCAGTCACTGACGTGAGACTCAAATAACAGCTTTCGCCCATAATCCCTTGTCTTCAATACCATCCAATCAAATACGACGCAGCTTCTCGTCGAACGACAGGAAAGTTGTACTATTACAGTTATTACAGTATTACGTTGCAAGAACAACGACATTTGTAAACCTTTAAGTGTATATGTAATCCAATTGGCGTGTACATATGTCAATATGACAGTCAAACGAATGCTTTCCGGTAAAGTCCGGTAGGAAGAGCTGACACAGATCATAAGTACATTGCATCGAGGATTCGTAAAAGCACTTACAAAACCATCATAAATGTCAATGACATTGAAAAAAGACACAAATTATTATTTGAAAATGAATCCAACGGCGTGTATGAACACGTATTACAGCGTTTATCCCGGAAATCTTGCACTGATGTCACAGAAAGTCTGCCGATAATCTCATGTACGCCTTGACTGATGTCTTTGGATGGAACACTGGTTCAGTTTATTATCTAATCATCAATTCGAGTTTAAGTTTAATACGAGAATTTATGAATGCGATAAAATGTCTTCGACATGTTACTCGGACCCTCTGCTACAGGGTAAAATCAATTACATTGCCTGTTTTTTTTATTCCTTATAACGCTATCAGAGTACGGTATGCACACTTTGTATTTTCGGAATAAGGTATGCCTTGAGAAAACTGAAAGACGATGTAATGAAGGAACAACGTTACACTACATCACCCTTTCTGGTGCATGCTTAAATGCCCACACCTAGAAATACAAGTCGTTGGAAAAACTGATCACTTCGCTGAGTGATTTACTTTAAGTTATTTATTTCCCAACGGCAAATGACAAAGGAGACGAAATATAGGGTGAACACACCGTCAGACCAAAGAAAAAAAAAAAAACCTAACAAAAACAAGCATTCTTACACCTTCATTGTGATAGGATAAGTTGTCGGTAAATAAACTAGGTCGGCTTTTTGTATTTATCAAACACACCTTCAGCAATGAGCTGCTGTTTCTTCTTCTCTTTCAATTGACTTAAGAAGTCCTCCATTTCTTTCAGTTCCGGCTGAGGCTGTTGCTTCGCTGCTGTTACCGTAGCAGTAGATATTGCCGACACTCGCTTGTCGGCACCTTCGCGAGTAAGTTTTCCCGCAGATTTCACTTTCAACTGCCTGGGTATGTACATCATCAACCCTGTGGTTTTAGCAGGAGCCAAATCCGTAAAAGGCTTCTTCACTTCTGAAAGCGGAGGATTTCTCTTAACTTTGGAGCCTTCAGTCTTCCTTTTTTTGGGTGAGGGTGAAGATCCCGAACTAGAGCTAGAGTTTGACGACCTTGAAGACGAGTTGGAAGATGAAGGGCGTCTCCGTTTTCTGTCCCGGTTTTGAGAGACAGAAGATCCTCTGTAATCACCTGTACGAGACTGATTGCCAGATGACGTTCTATGTTGACTTCGTTTTTCTCGGGAGCCTGATCTATGCCGGTCTCTGGATCTGGATCGCTGTCGGTGACTGGATCTAGATCGCCGTAGGTGAATGGAACTCGATCTACGTAGATCTCTGGAACTTGACCTTTGCCGGTGTCTGAAGCCCTTTCTATGCCCATCTCTGGAACTCGATCTACGTCCATCTCTGGAGCTCGATTTACGCCGGTCTCTGGAGCTCGATCTATGTCGATCTCTGGAGCTTGGCCTTTGGAGATCTCTTGAAGTCGATTTATGTCGATCTCTGGAACTCGATCTTCTATACTGAGCTCTGGAAGTCGATCTATGTCGATCTCTGGAACTCGACCTTTGCCGATCTCTGGAGCTACTTCTATGTCGATCTCTGGAACTCGATCTATGTCGATCTCTGGAGCTCGATCTCTGTCGATCTTTGGAGTTCGATCTATGTCGATCTCTGGAGTTCGATCTATGTCGATCTTTGGAGTTCGATCTATGTCCATCTCTGGAGTTCGATCTATGTCGATCTCTGGGGCTCGATTTACAACGATCTCTGGAACTCGATCTTCTATGCCGAGCTCTGGAAGCCGATCTATGTCGATCTCTGGAACTTGACCTTTGTCGATCTCTGCGGCCCTTTGTATGCCGATCTCTGGGACGCGATCTATATCGATCTCTGGAGCTCGATTTACGTCGATCTCTGGAACTCGATCTTCTATCCAGACTTCTGGAAGCAGATCTACATCGATCTATGGAAATCGATCTTTGTCGACTCCTGGATGCAGCTGTGTCTCGTTTATCTAGACTATTCCGTTCTTTCTTCTTGGAACTATGTTTTCTGGCGCTTTCAACAACATCAGGTAAATTTATTTGATAATTCCTTCGATCCGACTCGGGGGCTCTTGGATCCTTGACTCTTCCTGTGCTACCTGACCCTGACTGAGAACGACTTCTGTCATCTCCGTCTCTCCTAGTATCGTGCTCTAGTGAATGCCTATCCCGTTTCTCCTTGTGGCTATTGTCCGAACCCCTTTCAGGGGATAATTCAGCTGATCCGACATGACTGTAGTTCTGAGCTATAACTGTCGGACCTCCAGACACAGTCCTTATTGCCTGACCAGAATGACCTTCCTTTGGTTTTGCATAAAACTTATCATTATGAACCTGAATTTTAATGTCATCATAGAGCTTGTTTTTACTCAATACCTGCTCAGTCGAGTTGTGGTCTGCTTGGACAGTATCAACTACGCCAGCAGAATTAAGGTCAGATTTATCTGAATGGCGCGGGGATGTGTTCCTCTGCATCTTCTTTTCGCCACCTCGAAAGTGTGTGGGCATTTCTTCAGGACTGCCTCGTACTACCAAACCTCTTGTTTTTCTGCAGATTGGAGAACCAAGCAACGTTTTCTTCTCTGGTGTTCCTGCATGCGCGCTGTCAATCCCAGGTGTGCTACGCCCAGACGGAGTGTCTCTTAAACGCTTTTGTGTTAATCCTGCTCTTTCTTGTAAATCTGGCGAAAACACCCTAGCATGTGGGTTATGTTTCGTTTCTAAATACTCCATGAATTTCATACTCTTGCTTTTGTTGTCCTCAGCAGTAGCGGCAATCTGAGATCTTGCACCGGTATCACTGTCTTGGTAGTCCAAACCCTGGGGAGGAGGCGACCGGTTTCGGGAACTTTCCTTGATGGGTCTGAGATCGGTAGATCTTCGACGGTCGTCTTGTCCATAACCGTCCCAGCGTTTGGAAGCTAGGACTCTTCTTGCCTCTTCCACACCTCTATCCCCGTCATCTGACTTCCACAGCTGTCTATTCCTCTCTTCAGATCCTGAGAGACGTCTATCGTCATACCTTTCTATTGAACCTCTGGAATGCCGCCGAACTTCCTTTTCTGTTAAGACTCTTCCATGACGATCCTGACTGCTTTTTTGGCTTTCTTTTGTCTGGAGAGAACTTCGTGTGGAGCGTCTAGCAGCTTTCCTGGGGCTAGGAGACGTGGATGAATCAGAGGATGATCCGCTGCTAGATGACGATGAAGATGAGGATGATGAGCTGGATGATGATGTTGATGATGAGGAAGAAGAAGAAGAAGATGACGACGATGAGTTGCCGTAAAGCTTGCTACTGTCAGGGCTGTTTGGAGACCTGGATCGTCTTCTACTTCCATGAGAATGTTTTTTGCGATTTCCAGTGTCCCATCTCCGTGAAGGGCTGGTATCAGGCTGTCCCTTACGCTCGCTGGGAGAGACTGATGTCATTCGCTCATACTTGGGCTCAGAGATTCTTCTAGAGCGCCCATGGCCTCCTGGAGAACTTTGCCAGTCCCCAGACTTGTGTCGGTCTTTCTTAGATCTAAACAAATAAAAACGAAAGTAGGCAAAATGAAGTATTATTACCATGATGATGATAATGAATTAAAAGAAAAGAACACATTTATACAACCTACACCTTAAATGAAAGAGGTATACTTAAAGTTAAACAAACATCTCAATTTTCTGCCAGCGGTGCTTGTTATTCGAGTAGTTAATAGTTAAACGTTGAAGGCTTAGGACTCTCCTTTAGGCCGCCATATTAACAGATACGAACGTATTTAGCTGATACTGGAAACGCATGTTAATCATATGGTCGGAATACAGCCTTTAGCACATTGACGTCACCGTGAATATTTGAGGGGAGAAAAGAACGGTTTTCATTGGATAAGCCTAAAACATGGTTGGACTTTCAATGTGCCTTGAATCAGTGGATTTTGTAGAAAACGACGATGTTTAAAACCGTTTTTCTCTCTTACAACAACTTAAAATTCTTAGAATTCCACAATTTGTATAGCTCTTTCATTTAAGGTTGTATAAATGTGTTCCTTTGTTTCAAAGAAAGGCACACTGTAGTTTCTTAACAACAACAACATGAACTACTATGTATTTATTTCCTTTATGCCTTTGGTCTTTTTACCAAACTGAAGCAATGACCTGTAACACGGTGGGTTTATGAGGTACCTGTCTTACTTTAATACCTACATATTTCAGCCATACAATAAGCGGGAGCTGGATACAAACAGGCTACCTCAATACCTAGTCAAAGGCTAATGGATTAAAGCAGTGTAACTGACTAAGCAAAGGAGAATCTATTCAATGCATTTCAAAATACTCAACTATTTCCAAAAAAGGACTTAGAACAGCAAATTAATCTTACTGAATATACTGCACCAGTTATGAAATACCCAACAGAATTCATTTAGATTTGACCTTGCCAATGTTGTGTACTGTAATCCTTGAACCTTTTCGCATGTTTGCACGGTGTTTATTCAAGCATATTCTCAAGTGAAGACTGATACAATTACATTTTTTGAGGAGCCCTGAAATTGGCCAAATTAAGCCATATAGTTTGTCTCCGAAATCAACTTAAAAATGTATATTAATTGCTCTTCATGTGTGAAAAGATTGAGGAATTAGGTTACACTACTTTCCATCAATCCATTTGGGCAGTCCTAGAAACGTAACTGAAGGCAAATGTGGCATGTAGGGTTGCTTACCCACGTCCTCTCTCCTCCTCCTTTATGAGCCTGAGAAGCTTATCTTTGGTCTGGCTGAGGGGAAAGTCCTGATGACTACTGGAGCGGGACTGGACATCTTCACAATCAGAGTCGGTGTGGTGGGCAGAGCGGCGAGACACCTGTAAATACAAAACACGTGTCATGTCTCTTCACATCCCTAAACATTAACAAGGTGCAAAATAGACTCTCACTAAATATCATTACAACAACTACTGCAAGGTCAACGTCAGTCGAAACAGTTGAGTGATTATCTTTGCATGTTTCAGTCCTAATTCCGTTCTTAACATATTTGTGTTCAACGTCGTTTTGGGAACTGGTCTTGCGATCAATGATTTATTTATTTATTTTATTTGATTAGTGTTTTACGCTGTACTCAAGAATAGTTCACGTTCACGATGGCGGCCAGCATTATGGTGGGTGGAAACCGAGCAGAGCCCAGGGGAAACCCACAACCATTCGCAGGTTGCTGCCAGACCTTCCCACGTACAATTAATGACCTGGAAAGTCCATTTTTTATGAGGACTGGTACCCGAATGTTTGTTTTGATGCACATTTTGGATTCCAACAAGGCAATGTTGGAAACTATTGTACGCATGTACTGCATATCCTCTTCCTTTTTTCCATGGCACGAAGCTGAAAACATTCCAGTTGTTTCGACTTCCATTTTCCGAGACAGACAGTGAACCATACGTGTATTTGTAACGACTTCTAATCTTCATGAAGATAATTTTAGTCATCCTAAAAATATGCAACTATTAACATTTTACCAACCCATATTTTATGTATGACAGAATATATCAACATACTACACATTTCATATGTAGTGAATCTAGGAACGATTAAATTTGTCAAGAGAAAGCCTGTTCACAGAAGGTCAATTGTCGCTCAACATAAAATCGTTTTTATCATTAAACAGTGCCAATGAAAGGAAATACTGTTGTAATATCAAGGTAGCAGGTATATATATATGTGTCATTTGTTTTCACTTCTACTTTTAGCGGGGCGTGGGAGCTGGGGTGATTTCATTCTTTTATGTTGATTAAAGGCATTTTCCCTTTCAAAACAGCAGAGCTCAGCTATTAACAGCTTCTGCCAAACAGTCACATCCCACCACTAGGTAATCAGTCCAAACTCCTACAACTGAGTGTCAAAAACCAGTCCAGCTGGTGCTAAATGTAAAATGCGACTTGTTCGCATCTTCTCTTCAGAAGGACACTAGCGCTCACCTGCACAGGCTCTCTGCGCTGACACAGCCTTAGGTAGTGTATGACCTCCGGATCAGATCTATTCAGCTCCAGAGCTCGGTGATAATAGTTCTCAGCATCGTTGTAACTGCGGCTGTCGTGTAACCTTACACAGAGGAGAGTACAGTTCATCAGCATCACATGCCTCCTTGGCAAAACATTAATCAGCTCAAATCAAATCCAATCGAATCAAATCTTTGCTATTACTTCAAATTATTACGTTCCACAACATGTCAATCTCTCCTGTGCACATTTTCCGTTCAAAATCGCCAACAAAGCTCCAAAAATTCATAAAGCAGATCACATTATAACTTTTTCAAACTTTTTTATCATTATAAATAGTGCTCATAAAAGGGAAAAATTTGAGCTATTCTTGGTAAATACCAATTTGATTTGATTATCGAATATGGATTTTTTTTTAAAGTCTCCTTTAATTTATTTATTTATTGATTTGATTGGTGTTTTATGCCGTACTCAAGAATATTTCACTTATAGGACGGCGGCCAGCGTTATGGTGGGAGGAAACTGCGCAGAGCCCGGGGGAAACCCACGACCATCCGCAGGTTGCTAACAGACCTTCCCACATACGGCGGGAGAGGACGCCAGCATGAGCTGGATTTGAACTCATAGTGACCGCACAGGTGAGAGGCTCCTGGGTCATTACGCTGTGCTAGTGCGCTAACCCACTGAGCCACGGAGGCCCCAGGTCTCCTTTAAGAGTTGCCTCACCATGGTCTTAGGGCCATTAACAAAAAAGGATAAGAACTCCCAAAGAACTCCGACAATAGACAACTTTAGGCGTAAGTTCCTCCAGAGCCCTAGGGATAGACATCTCTAAGACTGACTTCCAGACGAACGACAGGTATGTACATTTCAAGGCCAAGACTCCATCAAGCCAACACCTTTGTTCTTAAATTAAAATACAGAATTTAAAGTTTTCACAACTTACTCTCTTCCCTTGGCGATAAGTGTTTCATGAAGGTATTTTCTGGCATTGCTGTGACTTGGGTTGGTTTTAAGTGCTAACTGGAAGTCATCAATAGCCTTACTGTAACTTTCATTATTGGCATATCTGAAACAAAAAACAAATAGGTTACACTGGAGATTGTTGAAAATATACTGATAACTTACACTATGTCCTGGCAAAATGTTGCATTTATGTGTTGTTGCTCTTTTCTACAGCATAAACACAGTTATAATTTGCTACAAAACAGACAAACTGACAAACGTGGGGAAAATATAGCTGATTAAGTATTAATGTTCCATGTCATGAAATTTCAAACAAAAATTTAGTGAAGATCAAATATTCGCTTTGGATATATCGCACAGATGAGGTTATTTAAGATCACACAGGACAAACACGAGAGACGCAACATTGGAGAATAGTAAAGAAAATAAATATTTCACTGTCTAGCTGTTACTATTCATACACTGTATCAGGCCTGGAAGCACCCAATCCTAATGGGGATAAACACACATGCAAACACCTTCACAGGAATAAACAACTTTTCCACCATACTTAGCCAAGACAATTTATAATTTGTGACATAACCCTTGTCCATGACCCCGATACTCACAGGGCGCCTCTAGCGACCAGGGCCTCCACATTATCCACATCCACCTGGAGGGCTTTATTCAGCAGCTGCATCGCCTCCAACGGCTTCCCCGCTTTGAAATATGCCACACCCTCAGCAACACTGTAACCATGGCAACAGTGAATGAAATAGTAAAATGTAAATCAGTAAATTTCATTATGAATTGTTTGTTTCAATCAGCCTCAAAATGTCCTGTAATCTCATGTGAGATCATATGTCTATATGTACCTATATCAAAGCTTTGTTGTCCGCTTCGGGACCGGTAGATCCAGAATCAATCCTTGTTCGAGTCACACCTAAGACTTTAAAAGAGGAAGTTGTAACTTCCTCGCTTGGCGTTCAGCATGAAGGGGATAGTGCAACGACTGGTTGACCCGTATCAGTATAATGGCTCGGGCGGGGTGGCTTACTTGCCTTCGGTAAGTCGTCTCAGTGATGCAGCACTAAATAAAAGAGCGGTGGAAATCCGTCCTGCAACAAGGAGGCACATAACACGTGCATGCACCCTAATGATTCCTTCGTCGTCATATGACTGAAAAATTGTTGAGTACGACGTTAAACCCCAAGCACTCACTCACTCACTCAAAGCTTTGTCCTAAGAGTCATCTGAAGGGTTATACTGATCAGCACACAGATGTCCTATTTTACATTTTATTTAAACTCAGTCATTATAATGAAAAACTTACAACACAGAGTAAAGCCAGAGCAGCAACGATGATGGTGTGATAACGTGCTAAATAGTCTTAAATAGCCAGTGAAATACGACCTAAATTTACCTCAGAGTTTTATTCTAACTGTTCCTGCAAATGTTTCACTAGTAGCAAATTACACGTCCCCAAGTATCATGGCTTAAACAGAGTTGGGTAAAAAAAAAATTAAGACAGTGATGTTCATTGCAATTTATTAGATGCCACAGGTTTAGAATTAGACACACCCAAACACAGTACATGTAGACGAATCTGGTAATGTCAAAAGTTTCCGATTTCATTTTCCTGTGGTCATGATAGAGGGCCAAGTAGTTGTAAATCTCAGCTAATGTGTACTGAAATTTTGGTCTAACAAATTCTTCAGCAGTTAAGCTTTTCAACAGAATTACTTACATGTTGCAATGTCTTAGTCTCACCTTTTCATTGCCCACTTAGTTGACTGTGTCTTTCTTAACCCTTCAGCAGTTTCTGACGGTGGAATTTCTAACCTGTGAAGAGGAGGAAACTTGGTGTAAAAGATATGAACTAAGTCAAGACAAGAAGCACCGATCTACCCTGGTAATCTTGAGAAGAAACGTAATGTATTCACACAAAGAAATTGTCCCCAAAAGTACACTTTTACAGGCATATTATCCTCAAACAAACCATAAAACAATCAATAGAGCTCAGAATCAGGCAAAATGAGTTTACAACTCAGTCATGGAAGAAATCTGCAGGTAACATATTGTAACTGCAATCCTAAAAATACCAAAACTTGATTAGTTGTACATGTATATAAAGCTAGTACATCTAGCTCAAGGTTGTTTTATTTCAAAGCTTTGATTTATTTATTTATTTATTTATCTGATTTGTGTTTTACGCTGTACTCGAGAATATTTCACTTATAAGACGGCGGCCAGTATTATGGTGGCATTTATTTATTTATTTGATTGGTGTTTTACGCCGTACTCAAGAATATTTCACTTATACGACGACGGACAGCATTATGGTGGGTGGAACCCGGGCACAGCCCGGGGGAAACCCACAACCATCCGCAGGTTGCATTATGGTGGGAGGAAACCAGGCAGAGCCCGGGGGAAACCTGCGACCATCTACGGGTGCAGCCAGTATTATGGTGGGAGGAAACTGCGCAGAGCCCAGGGAAAACCCACCACCATCTGCAGGTGTGGCCAGTATTATGGTGGGAGGAAACTGGGCAGAGCCCGGGAAAACCTGAAACCATCTGCAGGTGCGGCCAGTATTATGGTAGGAGGAAACCAGGCAGAGCCCAGGGGAAACCCACAACCATGTGCAGGTGCGGCCAGTATTATGGTGGGAGGAAACCAGGCAGAGCCCGGGGGAAACCCACCACCATCTGCAGGTGAGGCCAGCATTATGGTGGGAGGAAACCAGGCAGAGCACAGGGGAAACCCACTACCATCTGCAGGTGCGGCCAGTATTATGGTGGGAGGAAACCAGGCAGAGCCCAGGGGAAACACACAACCATCTGCAGGTGAGGCCAGCATTATGGTGGGGGGAAACCAGGCAGAGCCCGGGCAAAACCCACAACCATCTGCAAGTGCAGCCAGTATTATGGTGGGAGGAAACCAGGCAGAGCCCAGGGAAAACCCACGACCATCTGCAAGTGCGGCCAGTATTATGCTGGGAGGAAACCAGGCAGAGACCGGGGGAAACACACAACCATCCGCAAGTGCAGCCAGTATTATGGTGGGAGGAAACCAGGCAGAGCCCACGGAAAACCCACGACCATCCGCAAGTGCGGCCAGTATTATGGTGGGAGGAAACCAGGCAGAGCACGGGGGAAACCTGCGACCATCTACGGGTGCAGCCAGTATTATGGTGGGAGGAAACTGCGCAGAGCCCAGGGAAAACCCACCACCATCTGCAGGTGTGGCCAGTATTATGGTGGGAGGAAACTGGGCAGAGCCTGGGAAAACCTGAAACCGTCTGCAGGTGCGGCCAGTATTATGGTGGGAGGAAACCAGGCAGAGCCTAGGGGAAACCCACAACCATGTGCAGGTGCGGCCAGTATTATGGTGGGAGGAAACCAGGCAGAGCCCGGGGGAAACCCACCACCATCTGCAGGTGCGGCCAGTATTATGGTGGGAGGAAACCAGGCAGAGCACAGGGGAAACCCACTACCATCTGCAGGTGCGGCCAGTATTATGGTGGGAGGAAACCAGGCAGAGCCCAGGGGAAACACACAACCATCTGCAGGTGAGGCCAGCATTATGGTGGGGGGAAACCAGGCAGAGCCCGGGCAAAACCCACAACCATCTGCAAGTGCAGCCAGTATTATGGTGGGAGGAAACCAGGCAGAGCCCAGGGAAAACCCACGACCATCTGCAAGTGCGGCCAGTATTATGCTGGGAGGAAACCAGGCAGAGACCGGGGGAAACACACAACCATCCGCAAGTGCAGCCAGTATTATGGTGGGAGGAAACCAGGCAGAGCCCATGGAAAACCCACGACCATCCGCAAGTGCGGCCAGTATTATGGTGGGAGGAAACCAGGCAGAGCACGGGGGAAACACACAACCATCTGCAGGTGCGGCCAGCATTATGGTGGGAGGAAACCAGGCAGAGACCGGGGGAAACACACAACCATCCGCAAGTGCGGCCAGCATTATGGTGGGAGGAAACCAGGCAGAGCCCGGGCAAAACCTGCAACCATCTGCAAGTGCAGACAGTAATATGGTGGAGGGAAACCAGGCAGAGCCCAGGGAAAACCCGCAACCATCTGCAAGTGCAGCCAGTATTATGGTGGGAGGAAACCAGGCAGAGACCGGGGGAAACACACAACCATCTGCAGGTGCGGCCAGCATTATGGTGGGAGGAAACCAGGCATCAAATCTGAAGCACAATACTGACGGCATGAATACATGATCAAGGGATGATTAAAAATGTTCCAAAGTACGCACATTTAGTGGCAGTTGGAAGGTGAAATTACATGTAGCTTGTGTCTTCAGTGTCTTCTAGCAGCAGGCCAGTCCCAAAGCTGCCTGACTGTCATATACAAGATACCAGATCTATTGCCTTAACCTAATATATGTACTAAGGTCTGACCAATACTTGGCCTATTCCCTTATGCTGAGAAACAAGTCAAAAAGTTTCAAGATGACCAATATTAAAGTTTTAAGTATGAGAGGGTTGGGATTGTGGGTCTCTTGCTTGTGATATGAATGTTCTAACCTCTCACCCACTGCTTTGTGGCTCTATCCAACAGCCAGTCTACATGTATCATGTATGAACGTAAAAAGACCGAAACATTCATGGAGTTTTTCATTTTCTATTCTCAAATCATTTTTGTTCTCAAGATTTTGTTTTTGTCCATTTATATTCTGTATCAAATGACTGTTTTTTAAATCCAACTGGTCAGTGCTTATTGAGATCCTTTGAAAATACAGAGTACATGTAGCTTCTATTATTTATCTATCTCATTGGTGTTTTACACCGTATTCAAGAATATTTCATTTATACGTCGGCGCCCAGTATTATGGTGGGAGGAAACTAGGCACAGCCCGGGGGAAACCCAAAACAGTTCCTAAGTTGCTAGGAGACTTTCCCACGTATAAGCCCGTGGGAAACCCACGACCACCCGCAGGTTGCTGGTAGACCTTCCCACGTACAGCTGGAGAGGAAGCCAGCATCTGAACTTGAGTTCACAGCGACAGCACTGGTGAGAGGCTCCTGAGTCACTGTGCCATGATGGCGTGCTGACCATCTTGACCCATAGCTTCTCTTAGGCAGATACAATGTTACCTACATGTAGATCTGATCTGAGGGTGTGGCTGTCACAACCGGTGTCATACATTAGTAAGAAAATAGTGAGCCTGAATAGTAATGATTCAAAATGACAACCTTGTTTGAGTCATAAAGCCATACATAACTATAATGTAAAGGTATTCAGTATTTATTTTTGTAAACTATACAAAAGCAATTGCCATTTATGGACAATTTACTTGTCCACAGTATTCTAGTAATAAAATGTCTGCAACTTAAGTCTTTCAGACATGCACATGCACTGACAAGCACCCTATCTTCTAGGGCCAATAGGAGCAACATGGGGCATGTGTGAGGTGGGTTGTGCCTTATCTGACTTGTTCTGGGTGATGATGCCCTTACCTGATCAGACTTCTCCTCAATGATGGGGGACGATGGTGATCAGACTCTACCCCTAACTCCCTCACTAAGTACGGAACACAGAAGCTATTGTTAAAGCCCATGACGGAGTGCAGTAACTCATCATAAGTCACGCCCCGGATCTGAAGATGTCGTCTGAAACAAAAACACAGTCATAGTGTTCAATCAAACTGTAACCATTTGTAACCATTTGATTGGTGTTTATCACTGCAATGAACATTGTTTTTCTAGCAGTCAAGATCAGGGTGTAAAAAATCCTTGCAAGACAGCATGTAATGTATTTATTTATATATTTATTTATTTATCAGGTTGGTGTGTTATGCTGTACTCAAGAATATTTCGCTTATACGACGGTGGCCAGCAATATGGTGGGAGGAAACCGGGCAGAGCCGGGGAAAACCCATAACCATCCGCAGGTTGCTGCCAGACCTTCCCACGTACTGCTGGAGAGGAAGCCAGCATGAGCTGGACTTGAACTCACAGCATGTAATGTAAATCACAGACATGAATTGTTGATTTATTATTTTATTAATAGGTCTTACAAGTCATTTTCATGCCTGAAGGAAACCATCAAACTTATCAATTACCAAACAGAAACCCAAACCTGTTTCCTAAAAACAGATTTAGGTCAACAGTAACTGGTAATCAAGGATAAAACAATAACCCACCTGTAATAAACAGGAAACTTAACCTACCTGTAATAAACAGGAAACTTAACCCACCTGTAATAAACAGGAAACTTAACCCACCTGTAATAAACAGGAAACTTAACCCACCTGTAATAAACAGGAAACTTAACCCACCTGTAATAAACAGGAAACTTAACCTACCTGTAATAAACAGGAAACTCATCATCGTTAATAACTCCCTTAAACACAATGGAAAGCAAACACTGCATTAGTACAAGCATCACAACAGGTGTCATTTTTCTTTGATCCTTTACATAGTTGTTTTACATGATGAAATGATGCTTTAAAGTTAAATCAGCCATATAAGTCTAATTAGATCATCTCTATAGAAAAGGCAAGCACAAAAAAAACATTACGCAATGAGATTACACGACGGAAATCTATATGTAATATGGAACACATGTGAAACAAAAATAAAAACTTAGGTCGTGTCCTTCATGCCATGTTTTACATCAAATTATTACAAAGATGATTCGATGATAAGAGAGTGACTCCCTTTGTCACCTGTGTTTGTCCCACATCTCTGCGAATTACTCCTGTCCACTCACCAGTTTAGGGCAGGGTGTGTCTGGGGGCATGGACTTCTTCAGTAGCGACAGGATGATCTTCTCGGTCTCTGGGTTGACACTGATCACCACAGCTGAGGGGTCAAAGTCAGGTACATGGTTTAATCAGAAAAACTCATCTTCAAACTAATGTCCACATGACCAAAATTCTTCAGGATCATATCTGCTCCGATTTTAAGTGAAACCAGTAATAAACATTTGGGCGCTAACAAGACCATGTGGTCCAGACAGTTCAAGCTGGTCCAAGAATATGTCTGTTCACACCGCCAGATTTAAGCCAGTTCAGTGATAGTGAAAAAGAGTATCAAAATGCATTTGATCCAGATAGTTCACACAATGGAAAGATAAACTGACTGAGATCCAGGAAACTGTCTTTGTCATGTCACTTGCTGGGATAAATAAACCAGCCACTTTCCTATTACAACAAACTTACTATAAATGACCTAAAAATTTGACAACAAAAGAGCATTTTTGGAGGTAAATAAATGTCATGATACTACTCAGGTGCTAATACCAGTATTCACCCTTTCCCAGCGCGATATCATCCTACCTTCCAAACACTGCTCAAAGCACCTTTCTAAACTCAACAGAACTCCCAGAATATGGAAAAATGAGCAACTGCTGAAATTTTAGGCCATTTAGGGGTAATTATACTTTATAGCCTCTTCTGATTAAAACAGGGTTTTCTCAACCTGGAGATTCCACAACTTCAACATTGTTAAATCTTTATATTTATGTGTAAGTAATGACTTACATATACTTTAAAGAATGACTTTAAAATTTTAATGGTGGACTGTCAGCCGACAAAATTAACAACAAAAACTGTCAGGCGGAGCAAAAATATTCACAATGTCAGATATGATATTCTTTTACTCTTACGCAATCTCCAGTCCAGTAATAAATATTCATGAATTTTTACCTAAATATGAATATGTAATCAGGCTGACATATCCTTTTGTAAGAATAACATCTTTTGCTTCCAAACTATGTCCATCTCAGAGCATCTAAGCATATACTGTAGTTCTTCAACCTTTTAGCATGTTTGCTGTTTAGCTGTTTATTCAGGCATTCGGTAAATTACCTAAAGTTTCACAAGTGAGTTACTGTTGGGAGCATCAGGGGTGGTCAGGGAATTATACTGACAGTTCAAGAATGTAAATAAACAAGCTCACACTTCACTGAGCAGTTAGTCTATGCTCCTACCACAAACAGTTCACGTATTCCTCAGTTTTAATCATAATAATTTTAGTACATCATTTTGCAATAGGTGTCCAGTCAGTAACAAGCACAACTAACACAATGAATCCTGGGATACACTTTCCGAGTCCCAGGGTGAAACTTTATGTCAATTACCATATTCAGAAGGCATTATTCTGTCTGAGTGTCTGATGAGGTAAGTTGAATGTACTGAGTACATCAATGGTTACCAGCAGAAAAAAACACTGCATTTCAAATGTCTTTCACCGTAGAACTCACCTTTGACCTTGTCCTTGACCTGGAAAGCATCCACAGGACTTTCATTCCCATAATCCTTAGGTAACTCCTTCACAGGGCAGAAAGCCTATTTAAGATAGTACATATAGGCTCTTTTAAAGGAAAAAGTTTAATTTCATTCACTTCCAAGCACACAAATATGCTATGTTAAATTACAAAAACTTCAGTTCATAAATAAAACAAGTAAACAGATGCTACCTGTAAATTTACAAAACAAGATAAATTATATATATGTTTGCACAAAAAAGCACAAACATCTCCTGATCAGATCCTATGGGTAGAATTTTATTTATTTTATTTATTTGATTGGTGTTTTACGTCGTACTCAAGAATATTTCACTTATACGATGGCAGCCAGCACCATGGTGGAAGGAAACCGGGCAGAGAAAAGGAGAAACCCATCACCAGGTGCAGGTTGCTGGAAGACCTTCCCACTTATGGCATGAGCTGGACTTGAACTCACAGCGGCCGCATTGGTGAGAGGTCATTACGCTGCTCTAGTGCACTAACCAACTATGTCATGGAGGCCCCCTCCTATTGGTGGAAGTTCATCTAAATCGGATGTGTGGCAGGGAATTGACAGACTGCTGATCTTAAGCTCTCAGGCAATATTTACGATTGCTTTGCAGTGTGATAGAACTAACTGCATGCTGTAAACGTATACATGTAATTTCATGGGATTTTCCATGGGTCAACATACCACCCTGCTGTGCTAGGTTGGCAAAACATCAAGTGAATTTATATGTGATTTACAAATCTCATTATTTCATATGATTTCTCAAAAACCAATCAACCTTGTGCATTGCAGTTCGCACAGCATGAGTGATTTGGATTGGTTGGTGGAAAAATTCAGTGAAAAGAATTTATAGGTGATTTACTATAATTTAAAACAAATATCTAAATACAAAAAATTTGAATTTGAATATTTTGAACATTTGAATTGAAATTTAACAACAAAAGCATAAGACAAATGATGCAATTTGGTAAATTCAAATTAACATCAATCATGAATTTAAATCAAAAATGAAAAGAGACTTACAGTAATCTTGAGATGATCCAAGTCCCTGCACTTGCCCTTGTCCATACAGAGGAGAGTGACCACTAGACCACTGTCCAGCACACTAGAAACTACCCCGATCACCACATCGCGCTTCTCCAGGCTCTGCACAACAGCAACAACATTAGCCTTGCATTACAATGTGCATATAAATTATACAGTTTCTATGCTGGTACATCACCTTGTCTGGATCAACAAGTAAATATGCACATTATGGTGAACTATGAATTTAATGAGTAGGAAATCATCAACTTTTATATGACAAGTACGTATCATGCTTATTGTAAGTTACGGGGGCCTCCGTGGCTCAGTTGGTTAGCGCGCCAGCGCAGCGTAATGACCCAGGAGTCTCTCACCAATGCGGTCGCTATGAGTTCAAGTCCAGTTCATGCTGGCTTCCCCTCCGGCCGTACGTGGGAAGGTTTGCCGGCAACCTGCGGATGGTCGTGGGTTTCCCCCGGGCTCTGCCCGGTTTCCACCCACGATAATGCTGGCCGCCGTCGTATAAGTGAAATATTCTTGAGTACGGCATAAAATACCAATCAAATAAATAAATAAATAAATACTATAAGTTACGCCAAAGGGTTAAAATTTCCCACCCAGTGTTTAAATCCTCATGTACAATTCTCAACGCACAGATAACCATTTTGGTCCCACAATATTTATCCAGCTTATGTAAAGCTGAGCTAAGCTGAGACATGCTAGCTATGTTGACTACACACAGAATATGTCGACTGGTACTGTGGAGTGATGTCACAATGATGTGCCATGGAATGCAGTGTCATGGAGAAAAATTATGTCAAGCCTGTGCAGTCATTAAGCTGAAAACAGCGTAAATTTGGCGTCACAAAGAAAGCATCATACCCTTGTGGTAATGGCCTGCAGCTAAGACAAGTGTATGTGAACATTTTAACCCGACAGATCAGCCAATAGCAATCAAGAATAATGAATATAAAACATAAAAACTAAGAGATTGTTACAAATGCCGATCATTACATAACCATTTATGGCTGCTCTTGATATTCTTCACTTAATACTACATTCTACCAATTAAGGTTTTCCATTCTTAAAGACAATGTCTCAATGTTTTCATAGCATGTTACATGGCTGTTACTCACATTGAACAAATGATACCGGGCACAGTCAGGGGGAATTCCCATGAAGGTTTCTAATGGAGGCATGATGGCATAGTAATCTGAAAGGCAAACAGTTCCACAACACACGGACAGATTACTTTTTGGTTGACAATACATAGACATGTACTTGCTGCTCTTTTCACATCACTGGAATCTGATTTTACTATTTATTTTTATTTATTTATTTATTTGACTGATGTTTTACGCCGTACTCAAGAATATTTCACATATACGAAGGCGGCCAGCATTATGGTGAAAGGTAACCGGGCAGAGCACGGGTGAAACCCACGACCATCCGCAGGTTGCTGTTAGACCTTCCCATGTACGGCCAGAGAGGAAACCAGCATCAGCTGGACTTGAACTCATAGCGACTGCATTGGTGAGAGGCTCCTGGGTCATTACGCTGCAACCTAGCTCTAACCAACTGAGCCATGGAGGCCCTCAATATTTATTTTCACATTACACTAAAGAAGACTTCACTTGAACAGATAGTGAATCAACGTTGATTGGCTGTCAGAGGAGATAGGATTTCCTAGGTTAAATCTCGCAGCCTTGGTCAAGCTTGAATAAATGTACCATACCTAAAATTCGACTTAGGCAAGGCATAGCCTAGACTTGCCAATCTCTCACACCAGGTAATCAGAAATGATTCTGTACCCCTTTAAATATAACTCAGGCAAGGTTTATGAATGGAGGAAAACAGGTGGTTTTCCTAGGTGAAATCACTGACCTTACCCAGGTATCGAGTCCCCTCACACAGCTGAACCAAAGGGAAATGGAATTAAACATATCACCTCAACAGCCAGTTCATAGAGCCACTGGGCCAGCATTAAAAATATGATCTTTAGGTGAAACCCCAGCAATCCTCAGAAAAAGGGCTCTGTACTCAAATTTTTAGTGATTATGATAATCTCTTTTCTTTTTTTTTTCAATGTTATTTTCTTTAAAGACCCTATCTTTTACATTCACCTGGATTAACACAAACTTACATTAACCCACCGTATTTGTCTGATGAACACGCGCATGAAAGAATTCTTGAAGATGTGTGTTTCTACACTTTAAGTGTCTGTAATCATTAGAAAGTTTAAAAATGCAAAAGGACATGATCACCAAGAAAGTGGTCACTGTAAGCATGTTATAAAGTACGGTTATACTTGACCTTCTTAAACACTTACCATTCTCCTCCACTTCAGATGTGGGCAAGGGCACCTCCTCACCCATGTCTTTGTACAACAAGTCAGCCTTCTTTGCCAGAAATTTCAACAATCTTCGGCTGAATTCCGAATCTCTGCAAGACAACAAGTTAAAGAGTAGAGTACAAAATATGAAATTATGCGTCAAAAGAAAGCCTACAGGTTCTGTTTAATAACATAATAACTATACATATAGTAATTCTTCAACATTTCAGCATGTTTGCAAGGTGTTTTTCAAGCAAATTTTGGGAGCATTATAAAATTATACATTTTGCGAAGCCCTGAAATTGGCCAATATAACCAATGTATTTTTTCTCCAAAATCAAATTAAAAATATGCATAAATTGCACCAAAAGTTGATCTTTCATATGTAAAAAGCTTGGAGAATTAGGGTATACATATACATACCTCTGAATATCTCTACCTTAGCTTACATTTTGGCAGAGCTAGGAAACCTTGTATTCCCTTTAATCGGAGCAGTGCGAGAGTTCGACTGCATCACTCATCAGTCACTCATGTTGTGTCTCCTGCGAAAGTACAGACCTGCACAGAGATGTGTGCTATAGTTTTGTCGGCTTCACCTTTATTCCTTATCAGCCTTGAAGTTTATCGCCCCAAATGAACCCAATCTCTAATGGCGACCGCGTCCCGTTTATGTAGCGTTTGGTCCCATTTGCAGAACTAATTTAGGCTTTAAAATGAACTATGATTGGTTAGACTCATGATGGGAAGGATTTGTTTTAATCCTCGAGACAGGCAGGCTGCTAAATGATAACGGTGAGGCATGCATATTTGTGTAGGTCTGTAATTTTGCAGGAGACACAAAATAAGGTCCTGAGGCACAAGGCGGCTGAACTCCGGCACTACTCTAAGATAAATAAATATAAGGCTTCATAACTCTGCTGGAGTGTGAGCCAAGGTAGAGATATTCAGAACTAACATATATATATATATATATATATATATATATATATATATATATATATATTAATATATCTACTTCACTTTTCTATGATTTTCACTTTTCATTTTTCTACCACTTAACACCACTCTTGCATATCACACTGTCATGACAGCTGTAGGTAAAGGACGGATAAGTGTAAAGATTATCAGTGTGTTTTGGTCTATTCTTGCAATATTGTATAAGTTCCTATCATCTGCTAACTCACCTGTCTGCCATGCCCGAGTCCTGTGCCAGGTGAGCAGGGTGGGGCAGCCTGTCTGAGCCACCCTCCTGCTCTTCTCTTAGCTGACGACTCAGCCCCTCTCCGTGATACTCCACTGCCTGTCTCAGCAAATGACTATCCATCTTCGTCGCTTAAATGTCTTAATATGTTACCTGACTAATTAACTTGTTAATGAGTATCAGTCTTGCTGGATTTATGCCTATGGGCATACATCTTCGGTATCCATTTTAGATATTTACCACAGGCAGGTTTAGTTGGGTCTTTAGTTGTACACATCAATGCATTTCATCTTATCACAACTATCTATCCCTGCAACAAATAGAATATAGCTTAATGATATGTATTACACTTCATGCTGTGGTACTTGGATATACATGTAATGCTATTCTTCAACACATTTATATTACATGTCAGTTGATATATCATGAAGGAAGCCAGTCGCACACAATGAAACAGCAAGGTCTGACAGGTACCTCAGGGAAGCCACCACATTCACCCAGACACCTGTGGCAACCAAACACCCTCTGCAAAACCGCATTTAGTCAGATACCTTATGCAGAACACTGCCCTTAAACTATTGCAGGCTAATCACAGCACCTCACCTGCTATCTGACTATCTAAGCCAGTTCCTCTTTTGGTTCTGTACATTGTAACTTTCTGCAACAGTACTGTGTTACACATTGGAACCGGAATTTTGTACTACCCGTAATGCCCCCCCCCCCCCCCCCATTTCACTTTTAAGCCCTTTATCGATACAAAAAACGCCTTTTATCATGAGTTCTGGCCTTTGTTTCTTCATTTGCTCATCCAGAAGTATTTAGGCTTTAGCTCTGACGAGTCGTCTCTTAATCCTAAAGGATAACAGCTTTGATGCCAACAGTGCTACCTGTCACATAGCCCTACATGCTTTACGTGCTGTCAGTCACACATCGATGTTGGGGTGCATAAAAAACTTCTTATCCGCCCCAATATCGATGTGTGACGGACAGCATGTAAATCTGGTACAGTTATATGACAGGTAGCACTCTTGGCATCACGGCCGCTATCCTTAAGGATGAAGAGACGGCCCGCCTGAGCTATTTAGGCTACTGAAATGCTACAGTGTGTGTGAAGACTATAATTTCTAAAACTGAACAGCATGTGAAAGAATCATAATGATCAAAGATGTGCACAAGCTGGATAAAACACGCTACTCAAGAGTAGGCACTCTGGCTTCTTCTGTCATGACAAACTGACAACACGAAGGCCGTTTCAACAACTTTAACATGTCAAGATGTAAATTCCCTTCTACCATCTAACAGCCCTATTTGGATGTGAACACACGACCTAATAACTGATCTAGGGCCTATCATTTTCTGGCATGGTCCTTCGATGTACTCTAGACTTTGTCTACAATAACTTCTTAATCTTGGTAACGCAGTTTTTCTCTTCTACGTTACACCAAAATACACTACCGGTACTCTGACATCGTGCCGGTTGTCCCCTTTCTCGTGTTCATGATCGGGTTCATCAATAAAGTTCGAGTATCCACTGAGTGACGTGTGCAATGTGATTTAAAATAAAACGAGTCCTGAACAAACCTTTTCTATAACTAAAGTCATTACCAGGGGAATCGGCAAAGTAATGTCACTCTATTTGCACAAAAAAAATTTTCAAACTTTGTTTTTCTGTCTGCAATACTTTCTAGCCATGTTGTGGCAGTCTTCGTCTCAGAGTTGTCATTGAAGAAAACGCGAATATGCGAATACCTTTGTGCGGAGAAAACTTACATTGTTTTCTAGCCTCCTGTACAAGAGATTTCTGTCAAGTTCGGTAACTGTGCTTGATGTAACTGGGTACTGGCACATCACAGCTGGCAAGCTTGTATTGTACTTGCTCATTGTATTAAAATGCGGCAAAAACAAACAAACAAACAAACAAACAAAAAACAAACAAACAAACAAACAAAAAAACAAACAAACAACAACAGAAAAACCCGAGAAAACATCTCTTCATTTTGTACATTTTTTGAGCTTAAATCCAACAAGAATTTATGTCCAGTAAGATCTAGCAAGTCCAGATTAACAAAATACCTGAGTCAATCACCAAGTATAGGCCTAGCAATAATCAAATGTTATCACTTGTACATAAATAAATATAATAAGATAAATAATTGATAAAATAACATTAAAACAAACAAGATATCTTCAAATTTGCTGATTTTTTTTTTTGTTTTATACTCTACTGACGCACACAGGTATTAAATTTATACCTCCATGTATGTCTGGTCCGATTTATTGGTCGAGGAGAGGCCAGTTACCGCCACACGGCATACTGAGTACAGGTGGGCATACACTATACATTACTATATGTGAGTTTAAGTGCAGCTCATACTGGCTTCCTCTCCAGCTGTAAGTGGGCCGGTCTGCCAGCAACCTGTGGATGGTCGTTGGGATTCCCCTGGGCTCTGCCCGGTTTCCTCCCACAATAATGCTGGCCACTGTCGTATGAGTGAAATATACTACGGAGTAAAACACCAGTCAAATAAATAAATACATTACTATAGGCGTCATACCAGCACCAGCACTGGATAAAACAGCATATGGTAGAGTGACATATTGCAACCTCCACATGTAACCCTACTCATGTAAACCTTGCAATATGTTGACAAATTATAGATGAATAGGTTTCAACACATAATGTTATTAAACCGAATGATAGACTTTGAATGATTGACCACCAAAGAACTGCAGCATTCCTTAGCACTGGAATCAAACATCTCCAAAAATCTTCGTACATCCTTTTGAGTAGGTCCAGATATATGGCTATTACAGAAATTAAACTAATTAATATGCAAAGTAGTCTATACTATTTGAAAAGCCAAAAGGCTGAGATATATCGGGCTGACTTGCTGCTTAACTGTCATCCAGATCAAGCTGACTATGCAGTTTAATGAATGCAAAAATACACCTGAAAATTAAGGCCCAATGATCATCTTCAAACATGGCAATGAAGAGTAAAAGGTAATCTAGATTTAATAACCTGGCAGATGCTTTGTATATATATCGGGGACTAATACAACAGTTATATTAGTCCAGCATGTATAGACTGGTAAAAAAAACAAAAACAAAAGAGTGGTATTCCTCAGGTAGTAATTAATCCAAACGTGGACTTCGTAACTTTTTGATCAATAATTGATGAACATATCATAAGTAATTAATGAGGCAAACACAAGACGTTTCAAAATTCTTACTCATCTTTATTAATTTATATGATTTTTGCAGTACATGTATAAAAATACTAAATATAATATAAACTTCTGATGATAACTTATATTTCTGTGAATGGAAATAGGAAGTGAAGAAATGTATAGGCCTGCGTACACTATAATTGCACTAAACTAAACGCATGAAAAATTAGTTTCTTACACCACTGGACAAAAAAACGTCTTTTAAAATTTATCTGCATTCCTTTCACTTAAAACTGCTTCAACGGAATTTGAGGAATCAGTAGGGGTGCTAAAAGTGGTATGGAGCTCAGAGATCCCAAGAAATGCTTTATCCACCAAGAAAAAATGTACACGTAAAAGTAGGCCTACATGTACAATGACACGCATGTAGTGCTTTTCATTGCAGGTACACATTGTTAGAGAAGTTGAGCATACAACAGATTTTAAATAGGGCAATAAACTAACAAATCAGTACAAAAACAGCCATGGAATATGTCATTACAACAATTATGATACAGTTATAGGGGCATAATGATAAATGCAGATACATTATCAAAAATCTGGAAAGTATTTATCACAAAGATGACACCATCATTATAAACAATCCCGTTTTTCCTGCAATGAGATTGTCACTGCAGACTGGAATTTACTGTGTTAATTGCACATATTCCACTAAATAGGCTAATTTTACTAGCCTGTTACACAAACCATATTTCACCAAAAAATATCTGACATTGTATAATTAACAGCTCTTGTTTAAACTTTTAGACTAATATTTAAAAAGATAACAGCATGTACCTGTACACTTTATATAATGCTGTAACGGAGCTTACCAGCTGGGGATTTTAACAAGCAATCTCTGGGTTTTGGAGTCCATGCTTCTACCACTAGACTAAAGGGAAATTCCCAAACAACCCAGAGGTGGACAGCACCCTGTTACAATACATTCCTCAGGGTAAATATGAATTACGAACTTATGATGAAGGCAACTTCAAAAAAGTAGCCAAAATTGCAGTCATGGTCTAGGAGATGTACAAATATAATATTTGGCCTCAGCATAAAGTAACTATAAATGTACATGTATATCTTGTTTATATAAAAGGTATATAAAATTAATATTATTAATGTTAATATAAAATTAATACTCCTTTATATGCTGTGGTTGTATTGGGGCTGGTCGAGAGACACTGCGGGAACATTTCACGATCATTTCACATGTACGCCTTCGGCAAACCACTGACAGACTTGTCGCCTGTTACTGGTGTGCCTGCACATACATATTTCAGTAAAACAAATATAGAAGGCATTTAACACCTTGCCATATAAAATCACAAGTAATCATTAATGATCAGTCAATAAGCCCTGAGATTTTTATCAAGAGTTATTGCATTCTGAAACTCTCCTACATTTTCCAAAATATACACGTAACATGTAAACACAATTTGCTTTTATACCAATCAATTTATTCAAAAATGCCATAAAATTAAATATATATACAGGTAGATGCATTGTTAATAATTCATAATATGTGCAACAAAAATAATTCTATGGTGATCAACACAAGACAGTAGCAGACTGTAGAAAGCTGTCTGCAGCTGTCCCCATAGCCCTCTACTTTGGATAGCTGTAGAAAGCTCTCTGCAGCTGTCCCTGTAGTCCTCTACTTTGGATAGCTGTAGAAAGCTCTCTGCAGCTGTCCCCGTAGCCCTCTACTTTGGATAGCTGTAGAAAGCTGTATGCAGCTGTCCCCGTAGCCCTCTACTTTGGATAGCTGTAGAAAGCTCTCTGCAGCTGTCCCTGTAGTCCTCTACTTTGGATAGGTGTAGAAAGCTGTCTGCAGCTGTCCCCGTAGCCCTCTACTTTGGATAGCTGTAGAAAGCTCTCTGCAGCTGTCCCAGTAGCCCTCTACTTTGGATAGCTGTAGAAAGCTGTCTGCAGCTGTCCCAGTAGCCCTCTACTTTGGATAGCTGTAGAAAGCTCTCTGCAGCTGTCCCATAGCCCTCTACTTTGGATAGCTGTAGAAAGCTGTCCCAGTAGCCCTCTACTTTGGATAGCTGTAGAAAGCTGTCTGCAGTTGTACCCGTAGACCTCTACTTTGGATACTCTGACCGTTTAAATCAGCAGTAAATTTCAAATATTAAATACCTAAACTTTAGTTCCCTACTTTTCAGCTCTGGTTATTCTCTCTTAATTTCCAGATGTTTAAAGGATGTTTCACACATGTTTCTGTCACATTTTCACACTGTCATGGCCACGTATCACCTGAATTACACATTTTGACTTATTGACCTCAGCAAAACCGCAATAACAGTTTCACCAATAAATCCATGTGGTACTCTTACCTTTGATCGAATTTTCTACCATGTTAATATATTTCCTTTAATGCCCTAGCCCCAGGGTCATGGAGCTTCTCAGCCAGTCTGTACTTGCAGAATTATTTCTGAACTTAGATTTGAATTTAAATGCTAATTTTTAAAATTTGTTATCCAAGTCTATGATATCTTTAATAGATGAAATGAAAATTTCTATGATAATTCAACGTTATAGTGGAGTAAAAAGTTTTGAGGTTAAGTCTAAGACAGCTTCATGATTCTGGGGCCTGAAAAAACTTTGTGTACATGCACCAAAGACAAGCACTGTTTTCAACGAGTTTGTGGTTAAGTACACCTTTTATGTTACACTTACTAGCAAAATATTTTACACACTACTTTTAACATCATATATAAAGCCATGAGCAGGAAGACCACAAGCAGCATGCTGATGTAGTGCATCATGGGAGTGACTGGTACATTTCTGACCACCTCGGCGGCTCGACTCCATTTGAACGGACCCTGTAACCTCCACTGTGCTGCCCCACAGGATCCAAACAGCAAGCTGGAAAATAACAAAAAATTCATAAAAATAATTCATTTTTTATCATTTACACGATTTGCACATTTTGAAGATTCAAATTCCCATGCCTGTTTTTCCTGCACAAAATTCCCATTTTATTACGGCAGTTGGAATATGCATTACACAGTTATGCTAGCTTAGAGCCATGTATTAAAAATTGCCAGTTTTGGCACAATTTTCACATATCCATATATAAAGCAGGGCATCCTGAATGTCAGCATACTGAGTTGATCAGGTTGATTGTTTAGATCAGCCCAAAGAATGTGTGCCCCATTGGTGCTCAACTTCCAGGCTTTTCGAGACCAACTATCAAAATCTCTGATTTTCCAGGCTTTTCCAGGCCCAACTACAAAAATCTCTGCTTCTCTAAACTATGAAAACCTAATTTTCCAGGCTTTTCCAGGCTCAACTACAAAGATCTCTGATTTTCCAGGCTTTTCCAGGCCCAGCTACAAAAATCTCTGCTTTTCCAAACTATGAAAACCTAATTTTCCAGGCTTTTTCAGGCTCAACTACAAAAATCTCTGATTTCCCAAATTATGAAAACCTTATTTTCCACGCTTTTCCAGGAGCAATTACAAAACTTCTGATTTTCCAAACTATGAAAACCTGAATTTCCAGGATTTTGAAGGCCCAACTACAAAAACCTCGATTTCAAAAGTTTTCCAGGCAAAACCACTGATTTTTTCAGGCTTTTCAAAGCACAACTACAGAAACGTCTGATTTCAAAGGCTTTCCCAGGCCCAACTACAAAATCTTCTGATTACAAGCTTTCCCAGGCCAGGAGAAGTTACTGTAAATAACCCAGCTTTTCCATGTTTGCATGCATGATCTCGCAGCGTACCCTGAATTCGGTAGATTACAATAGACATTTTCAGGCAGAATTCATGGAGAACCGTCCTACTCGCAACATGGCTAGTGTACTGGTACTTAAACTTTCACACCTGTTCCTCTTTGTGATGTGGCTAAGTTATTCCAACTTTTAATGTCATCAGATGAATTTAATTAAATGGCATTTTGACAAATGCAAGAACTAAATCTGATTTAGGGTTTAAGTCTTTTCTCTCTCAGCTTTTCAAGACCACAATCTTACATTCTTATTTTATATCTGATCTTATTACTTTACAGCACTTTGTACATGCACACGAAAGCTTTATCCTTCTTATTCCTTTTTTCCCATTCCACTACATTTCATTTATTTATTTATTTCATTGGTGTTTTATACTGTACTCAAGAATATTTGACTTATATGACGGCGGCCAGCTTTATTGTGGAAGGAAACCGGGCAGAGCCCAAGGGAAACCCATGACCATCCGCAGGTTGCTAACAGACCTTCCCACTTACCGCTGCACTACATTTCACATTTCACAAAGAATCTTTCCCTTAACATGGTGGGTGTATAGAAGACAATGGCCAATCATGTTGCAGAGAACCCAATGGCCAATCATGTTGCAGAGAACCCAATGGCCAATCATGTTGCAGAGAATCCAATGGCCAATCGTGTTGCAGAGAATGACACCTCACATATACTCCAGTGTTTGTATAAATCACTAAATCTACACAAATCTTTTTTGTGGTGGACATAAAAGAGACACAGAAGAAAAAAAAAATAAAGAAATTTTAAGGAATTCCAGGGTCATTTTTAAAGAAAAACATTAGCATTAAAAGCAATTTCCATGTCTTTAAGACAACAAAATGTGGCATATTCTTTGTGTTGTATGAACAGGACAAGCTTGGCAATATTTCGTGACTTTATCGATTTGGAAATATTTCAAGGATAACTACATTGTAGCTTACTTCAAAGCCAAGGCAGGGTGTTTCCACACTTCTGGCTTGGCCCCTATCATCTGAGCAATGTCGTCATTGTACACAATGGGATCTTTCTGGATGGTGTGGCGGGCAGAATGGTAATACCTCTCTGCTGACCACTCCTGTAACACAAGAAACATTACAACTTTTCTGTAGAGTGAGTGAGTGATTGAGAGCTTGGGGTTTAACGTTGTACTTAACAATTTTTCAGTCATATGATGACAAAGGAATTCTTAGAGTGCATGTGATGTGCCTCCTTCTTGCTGGGTGGATTTCCACTGCTCTTTTATCTAGTGCTACTTCACTGACACTACTTACCGAAGGTAAGTGAGCCGCCCCGCCCAAGCCATTATACTGATACGGGTCAACCAGTCGTTGCACTATCCCCTTAATTCTGGACGCCAAGTGAGGATGTCACAACTTCCTCTTTTTTAAGGTTTAAGATGTGACCCGACACAGGATTGACCCTAGGTCTACAGTTCCTGACGCGGACACTCTACCAACTATGCTATCAGGGCCGGTCTTTCGTGTAGAATGTTCAAATGAAAACTCATGATCATGATCATTTGTAGTGATCACATTCTGATCAGGTATGGGTGGGGGACCCACCAGAGAATCCTGTTTCAGATTTCATTAATTTCATCCGTCTCAGCGGTATGAAAGATATTTATTATAGTAACTCTGTGGAGATGAACTGTGGCTTGGCAAAGCAGTCTTGAACATAAATGTTACAAAACCAATTTAGCAGTTGAATGGTCAGTGAATTCTTGTCTAATTGTGTTCATTTTCGACAGATAAACAAGATCAATAAAGTATGTCAAAACATATCAATTGGATCTCAAGATTTTGACCTATTGGATGAACGGATGTAGATGATGGCGACAATACACTTTTTCTAAAGTCTTTTCCAGTCAAAGAGTAGAGCAGCTAATTCCCCCAATGTGGTTTGAACAGATGAACCTTGTTGTTGTATATATGTGTATAAATACAATGTATACATACAGTGTATAAATACATTGTATACATACAATGTATACATGTACCTATATTGTATACATACATTGTATGTAAAACCACCATTTTTTACCTCTTCCTTTTTCATATCCTCAGTCATGGTTATCTGATTGGGCAGTCTGACTTTACCCCGGCACAGCTCAGCAAACCACATTGCCTGCATCTCCGACATCGTCAGCACTCCACCTGACGCTGGCTGAACAAAGCCGATAAACGCCAGTGATGACCCAATAGCTGGGCTAAACATGTTTTTTGTACAACTGCCAAATACAAAAAAAAGAAAAAAATACAGTTTTGAAGTTTAAAGTGCTACTAAAGTGAAAAAATGCCAGGTAACAATTATGACACTACATAATACATGGTATTAGCTCATTTTGCCATGTGTTACTTATGTACTACGAACCTTAATCTGGTTGGTTTCTGTATCAATCACTGTCTTGTGGAGCTCTTCGTTCAGGTAGGGGAGACAAATCTTGTATCCTGTACAGTAGATGATGTGGTCAAATTCTGCTGTCTGCCCATCCACAAACTGAACAGACTGACCATCTATTTTCTAGGATAAAGTAGAAAAATCATGTGAATGCAACAAAAAATGAGAATTGTAATGAAATATATATATATTTACAACTATATAATAAACACGTATATATTTGAAACTCTGTCTGTGACAAAGATGCATCTTTTGCCGGATTTTGAGTGTGATATTGATCTTGGAAAGATGTTTCGGACGGTTGTTTCAAGATACAATAATATCCAACAAGAAAAATGTAAAATTCAGCACAAAAAATTTCTCTTTTTCTTTAATGTTTGTATGCTTCCAAAAATCCTCTTTTCTGGGCAAATACATATCAGGGCAAACAGAAGTTCTATTTGGTGTGTTTCGCTACACTAAAAATCCCATCACACGTGATCTATTTCTTTATCGGATTGTTGTTTAACGCCACACTCACTTCTACAATGGCTGCCAGTTTAATGGGTGGAGTGAACTACATGTACAGTGCCCAAAGAGCCCAGGTCCCTGCACCCCCTACCCCTCTACCCCCCACCCGGGAAAGTGATAAAACTGGTTGTAACATAAAGGAGAAAGCACAGCCCCTCCCCAAATACATGACACATCAAGCTTCCAGACTGAGTACACAACAGGATTTAGGTGTGAGCACGCTGGGTAATTTCAGTGTTGTATTGTTTAGTTTGTACATGCCATGTAACCTTGTACAGGGCTGTCAACCCAATTAGGACCAAAAAAGTGACAAACAAAAAAAAAGAGAACACAACCTGGGTTCACAGCCAATTCCTGAAGGTGGGTATGGAAGGGTGGTAAAGCCCCCACAAGAAAATGGTTTACACATCTTTAACTGTGTATCGGAAACTTTTACTTTCAAGTATACACTTATTTCATTGATATATGTACAGAGCAAATTCCTGATGGGTGGGGGGGGGGGGTATGGGGAGGCTGGTAAAGACCCCAGGAGAAAATGGTTTGCATATCTTTAACTGTATATCAGAAGCTTTTACTATCAAGAATACACTTATTTCATTGTTATACATGTACTAGATGAGAACATCATACAACATAATGAAACGTTGTACAAGGAAAATGTGAGATTTAATACACTGACTGCGAGAATATGATCTTCAATTCAAAATGTGACACTCTCGTCAAAAATGTCAGAGTTGACAGGTATGCATGTATCTGTCAAGTAACCTGGGCATTCACAGCTGCAGTACTCACCACGATATTGGGCACAACCCTTATCTGGTGTCTCTGTATGTGGTGTATCAGGGTGGGGCTGACAGTGGGCTGGGTCTGCAGCAATCTCATTTTGGGGTTTAACTTCCATCTGGCCAACAGAAACACCACATGGCCATACATAAGTCTGGATTCACCAAAACATAATAATGTTACCACCCATTGAAAGATTTATTTCCTTGATTGGTGTTTTACGCCGTACTCAAGAATATTTGATTTATACGACGGCGGCCAGCATTATGGTGGGAGGAAACTGGGTAGAGCCCGGATGAAACCCACAACCATCCGCAGGTTGCTGGCAGACCTTCCCACGTATGCCCATTGAAAGAGAAAGAAACCTCAAATTTCCAAACTGGCTTGCACAGGTAAACATTTCTGGCTGAATAAATGCAAGAATGTCTTTATTATCCCACTCATAAAAACCATCCTCTAGAGCTTCTTCCTTTATTATTTGCCCATTTCAAGCAATGATTAACTATTCTCTATTCTTTTATTTACATGTACTTTTAAAATATATTAAAATACAAAATAAACATTTAACACATCATTTGCAAAATATTAAATCACTTACTTTTTCGGGTCTCCGTTAAGTAATCTTATGATACTTTCAAAAATAAATGAACCCAGTTTCCAGGGCAATGCCAGAAAAAATCGGCAAGCGTAGTGATCTGTGGGACATCCAAACACGTAGTTAGGGACAACCCAAGCCCCTGACCTGGTGCTGATATACACAGATTTACACCTGAAAGTCAACCAGCAAGTTTCATTAATTCCTTGATCCTATACACCAGGGTCTGGGTGTTCAAAACTGATTTAAGACTTAAAACCAGATTTAACTTTCAGTCAAATCTTCAATTTTATACTTGTAAAAAAAAAAAAAAACTTGTACTTGCTGTTATACTTTAACTTCGTCCATTGGCTGTTGAGTTTGGCTTGAATTTTAAATATAAAATATGACTTAATACCAGTATTAGCTAATACACTTGCCAACGACTGGGCCCTGAAGTTGTGGCACTGAGTTGAATGGGTGGAGAAGAAAAAATGATGACTTGCACCAACTTTGACAAAACTTTCCCATAGGAGACCCACATGCCATTTGGTTGGAAGACAAGACGTCTTCAACGAACTACACACTGTGCAGCAGCATTGTTGGCTGCTTTGTGTTACCAAGACCTCACAAACAATGATGCTACAGTTATCTAGAAATTCTCTGTCCAAACCTGGGATTGAACCAGCATCCAATATGCTTTGTAGTTGTGCATCTTGTCACTACCCGAAACATGTCCCACTCTTCAGGCAATAAAATAAATATAAAATTCTGTAATTTTTAAGGAATATGGGTATAGATTGCTGCCTATTACTCAGTCTTGTGTTGCCTTTTACTTGGTCTAGTGTTGCCTTTTACTTGGTCTAGTGTTGCCTTTTACTTGGTTTTGTGTTGCCATAAACTTGGTCTTGTGTTGCCGTACACTTGGTCTTGTGTTGCTGTAAACTTGGTCTAGTGTTGCCTTTTACTTGGGCTAGTGTTGCCATATATTTGGTCTTGTATTGCTGTATACTTGGTCTAGTGTTGCCTTTTACTTGGTCTAGTGTTGCCTTTCACTTGGTCTAGTGTTGCCTTTTACTTGGTCTAGTGTTGCAATATACTTGGTCTTGTGTTGCTGTATACTTGGTCTTGTGTTGCGGTAAACTTGGTCTAGTGTTGCCTTTTACTTGCGCTAGTGTTGCCATATACTTGGTCTTGTGTTGCCGTATACTTGGTCTACTGTTGCCTTTTACTTGGTCTACTGTTGCCATATTCTTGGTCTACTGTTGCCATATACTTTGTCTGATGTTGCCATAAAATCGGTCTTGTGTTGCCGTAAACTTGGTCTAGTGTTGCCGTAAACTAAGTCTAGTGTTGGCGTTTACACGATCTAGTGCGGCCTTTTACTTTTAAGGAATAAAGGTATAGATATGGAACTCTCAGAAGTAAGCCAATCCAGACAATATACATGTTTCATCAATCCGCAAAATTCACAGTTTTTCCCAGTCCGCTACTATTATTAGTACTTCTTTTTCATGAACATCATCAGTATTAGATAGAGGATATACAATGAGTGACTGATAATATCAAATTTATTAAATGAGTGTGAATAATTTTCATTCGAATATTACATCGCGAGTTTAATAAATTTGAGTGGAAGACATCAGAAATGAAACACCACCCAGCCTCGTCATACTCACACCACGCCAACCAGTCCTGTTTCCTAGCTCTAACCCCTCAGTGCTGAGCGCTAAGCAAGGCAGCAACAAGTATCATTTTTAAAGTCTTTGGTATGACCGAACTCGCGTTTGATCTCACGTCTACCGACTTCGAGGCAGGCGCTCTAGGCCCCTGAAGCAGTCTCGTCAGGTTTGTAAGTGGAACGAAATGCTACGAGTCACCAGGCACCTGGCAAATATTGCAACATACGTCAGATAGCAGCCACACTCAAATCAAGTGTCTCCAAGTGTGACGACAATCATAGTATCAGTGCCGAAAAACATGATCACACGACTGAGTCACCCCACTTACCTGCCCTCAGACACAGCATTGCATGCGGCATCCACTGCGCTGTTCCCAATCCCAACCACCAGGACACGTTTACCAACCATCCCGTTAGTAATGGCATCCTTGAATTTGACACTATGGATTATCTCCCCTGATGGCAAAGCAGAAACAATCATCATGACATTACATGTCACTGTATGCCTTCCGTTTTCCTCATTTTAGAAGACTTAATTACAATAATTCCAGATTTTAGAAGGCGTCAGGTGACTTGCCTTTGAATGTGTTTTCTCCAGGGAACTTAGGGTACCTAGGTATGGCATGATGTCCTGTTGCTATAGCGACAAATTTAGCCTGGTAGATTTCCTCCTCTCCCTTTGGAGTTACACGTTCCCCTGTTTCGTCCACTTTCACAGCTGTAATCTGCCAGCCCGAATCTGACGACATAAAAAAATGACAGCGCCACCTTCATGTTATACATGCAAGCCTTCAGCACAATATGCAGATACTTTCCTTACCTTTCGCCTTTCAACTGTGTCTGCATACCTGTAGTATATACACATTAGTAATGGTCATGAATTGAGTAATTTTACTTTTTTGAGATATCACTCTTAACATTTACCTTAACAATGATTCGAATGCGCAAGGAAGATATGAATTTTGTAATTTACAGTAATAATACAGTACACAAACAGGGCATGATTGATGGAATTTATTTATTTATTTGATTGGTGTTTTACGCCGTACTCAAGAATATTTCACTTATACGACGGCAGCCAGCATTGTGGTGGGTGGAAACCGGGCAGAGCCCGTGGGAAACCCACGATCATCCGCAGGTTGCTGGCAGACCTTCCCACGTACGGCCGGAGAGGAAGCCAGCATGAGCTGGACTTGAACTCACAGCAACCGTGATTGATGGAACATCCTTCTTGTGATATTGTTATTTTTACCAAACTAAATTACTCCTAGTATTTTAACAGTTGCCTTAAATCTCCTTAAAGCTTTACTGGAACCCCACAATGATGATGGGGCAATAACATTAGCTAACGCTGGGCATTTTACACACGTACAACTTGCACGGGTTAGCTAACCAGTGAGGACCGTTTCTTTGTCTGATGATTTTCGTCGATGTCCATATACATGAACAAGGCTTTCTGAGGTTGTCTTAAAGGAGAAGAAAATTTAAATATCAATCAAATACCATTGAAAAGAGTATGCTTTTCTTCACAGGTGCATGCCATAAAAAAATTCTAATATGTACCTCAAGTTGATAAATTATAAATAATGTCTGCGCCTACATCCGCTGTGGGCGACTCCATTTTGCCTAAGAACTAGTAATGAAGTCTTCTGTGTTAGGAGGAGATTTACCGTCGGAAACCGCCGAAGAGCAGTTCGTACATTTCCAGTAGAACTCTTCTTCCCAGAAGGCAGCGAACAGTACAGTTCATTTTCCGCTCGACGATCGGGAAACCGAAACGTTGGATGTAGGTTCCGAGTTTACATTAACAAGCTGGCAGTTTTAACGACTCTCATTGGCTGAGAGGCAACACACCCCCAGCATAAATTACAGGGTGTTAAAGATAGAGGATGCGATCGACTTAGTGATATATGCCAGCTTTGCTGTTTTTAGGCTTTATATGTATGGCGAGAAAAATCGCAAAATTATGCAGCAGGCACCACAAGATAGAAAAAATGTGCTCTTTTCAGCCTACAGTGTGATGTTTTTAAATTTTCTGCTCCTTTAATTTATCATTAGGCTACATTACCTTTCTTTTCTAGGTCGATAACTTTGGTTTGGAACTGAATGAGTTCACTGATCTTGAAATGGCTGGTGTAATCCCGGATGTACTGAGCCATGTCACTATGGTGAGGGTAGTCAGGTGCGTGCTCCGGAAAGGGGAAATCCGAGAAACAGTAGTTGTGCTTGGAAACATTTCTGCGTTAATGAACCAAAAGGAAACACAACAGTTTAATAGAAATAAGGGCCCCAGATATTGTTTCTTGATGTTTTAGATTAGCACATGAGGAGTGAAAGCAGAGATTGTATCTGCCAATGTCACATAATTCTTAAATTATCTCCCTTTCCCTGACCTAGATCTTCAAGTTTCAAAAAGAAATAAATCAGTAAATCAAGAATTTGTTGGTGATCAACACGAGAACATGAGGGCCAGACTAAGGTTTCAAACAACGAAATCCATGTAGTAGAGGTAAGACAAAATGATAGTAAAATTGGTTCACGTATTTTTAGACACAGTTCTTTTTGCAAATGCATACTTCATTTTTTGTATGGGGGGGGGGGGGGGGGGAGGGGGGAACCCACATGTATGCACCCAGATAAAAGAAATGACAACAAATAATATGTTTCTGAGGAAGAGGGGTGGATAAATTTTTCTGACATGCTTGGCAACTCTTTAAATCAACTTGTAATCAGGCAATCTTACGAGGCTATGAGATGGGGCATGTTAGAGTAAGCAGAAACAAAATGTCACATCACACATAACACACTCTCACATAACCCGTGATAACTCGTGCCTCATTGTTTAAAACTGTACAACATGGTGGCGCTTCTGATTGCCTCAATGTGCACGATTTTGTTTACTTTGATACTTTTCATTTCTGTGCAATATCTTGTCTTTTCTTTCCATCATGTGACAAACTTTCAACCATACATTTCACAGTAGTTAGCTAAGATTTCCAGTGTCTAAGTCTTCATTGGCTTGTCCTGATAGGAGAAAGTGTAGCGCATGTATTTTCTTTCTGTTTTTGTTTTTTTTTTTCGCAAGCTGATTCAACTCAATAATTTTGTCGGCCAGTTTTTGTGGAAACTGGAGAAAACCAACAACATTTAGCGAGTTACCGGTGAACCCACGAATCTGCAACACGAGAGCATTGTTGCCCCAAGAACAATGGACGCCGGGAAATCTAAAAAATTCCTCACCACGCATGGGATTGAACCCACGTCTTAAGTGAACTAGCAAATGGAAGCCTAGCACTTTATTCACTCAATGATGGCCAGTTCCCTCAAAGTTTACTCAATCATGTCCGTATCTGTATACAATCCCTAAGACAAAAAAAAAAAATGCAGAATCTGTGATTGAGAGATGGCAAATAGAGGTACTGACATGTGCGTGAACCGCATCACTCCGTAGTCGTTCTCACGGAATGTCCACAACCCGCCCACTTCACCTGTCCTCTCCAGAACTGTGACCTTGAATCCGGCCTCTCTCAGACACTTGGCCGTGGCCAGGCCAGAAATCCCTGCGCCAATCACCACCACATCCACCTTGGTGATTGGCCGGTTCTGGTTGTTGCTCACATCACCTGTTGCCATGGTTTCTGAAAACAATTTGTTACAATTACATGTAAATACTGTGTACTGCTTTACAGAGTATCACAAAAATTTTGGTACACTACCAATTTTGGTTCATCCTGCTGCTAAGCTTTACGTTTAAAGAACCTTTTCAAAAAAGTACCTTTTTTGGAACTCTGTCAATGACCTCACCACAAGGTTCCATTCAATACAATATCCCCGAAAGACTCTGTTCAGTGCACAAGCACAATGAAGTTCTGTGCAGCACAGTCTTAAACCACTTTACACTGTGTTCACTGATGTCACAACTGACACTGTTGTCACAACTGACACTGTAGTCACACCTGATACTGAAGTCACAACTTACACTGTAGTCACACCTGACACTGTAGTCCCCCACCTGACACACAGGTACAAGATGCAGTTCTGCTAGAAGACAGTACAGTACAGTCACTTATCAGCTTTGTTAAAGGACCTAGTTTTCCACCTTTGAACTTTTACACTCAGACGTGCCGACAAACACAAAGGCCTTTAATAACCTATATCTGTGAGAGGTCCAATCGACTGAGGAATCTCTAACATCTGATTAGAACGAGCTTAGTGATTCATTCCTTTTATAAGCTGTATCACGGTCTGATAGTAATGGTAGTAAAAGACAACCCAACCAAAATAATATTAAACTTTATTTACTTTTTTTTTTTTTTTTTTTTTGGATGTGTTTTTCTTATTTTTGGAATTTTCGTTTGATAATCCAAAACTTCTCTGATGATTACTGTACTAACACATTCCAGGGTTGCAAATGTCCGCTTCCAGCTATGAACCGGGTGACATCTAGCTGCCGGGAGGAGGGTATATGCATTACACAGAAATTATCAGAGTAGTGGCAGTTAAATTACACATATGGCAGCTGTATAGACTAGGCTGATGCCTTTGTTAGTCAATGAGCCACTTCTCCTGAGGTTACTGTCACGTGGTAAACTAACACCAGTGTAACGAAGAACCAGCCTTTCCCAATGAATATATGAGAAAGCGCTCATGCAATGACTAACAAAAGAACCTACTCTTTAAAACTGCCCAAATGTTCACTGAGAAAAGCTGACTCATCAATGAATTGACGTCACTCTACCACGTGACAGCAACCTAAACTTAAAAATTCCCTATCACTCTATCGAGTCACGTGTTGACGTTTCACGGAATGATTGATGGATCCGTTTGATAGATTGGTCTGATTGAAAAACGATATAACATCACACACCTGGCTTGCAGCAAAATGAACCACAGCCTCTAAGCCTGTGAATTCAGAGAAAGATATCGATGACATACATGAACATCGACTAGCCGATTTGTATTGTCAGGCAACTTGGAATTTGACCGCTTTACCCTGTCACGCACGTGACGTTTTGCTTCGATGATCGCAGTGTTGATCTTGAGTCAACAACAACCATTTCCGTCTTTGCGCATTGACGGGTCGGGGAAATCAGCGGCTGATCTGTAATTGGGACTTATACCTGACAAGGCTCCTGCCACTGTCTGGGCCCCTGAATAAATTGCAAAACCAAGAAGCGCTATTCTCAGCCGCAGAGAGACGTACATATACACAAGCTCCAAGTGCTTTTTTATTTCCTACCAGGGGGTGTGGATAAAAACTTTATAAGTTGTGTATAAATCTCAGACAGCAAATGTCTGATTCGTGATGGGAGTACTGTTCTACTTCATTCTAATGCAATCATATAGTAAGGGCCAAGACAATGCCGCCAGTATAATTGTTTTTCTGGCACTTGCAATACAGCATGTAAGTGTCAAGTTAGTTACTGATTGATTAATATGTGTACCTGTATTTGTCCAGTTATATAGTCCATGCGAGCTGTGCCAGGCATGCATGCATGATCGTTTAGATCTCCACTGTAACAATATTTTAAAAAATACAACGCACCAAATATATATATTCGATACTGAACTCACTGTTGTGGAATTTATCAGAGTCAAGTGTTAATACATTTTGTTTTATTTGTTCAAAAAGAACGCGGAACTGCAGTTTCAATGATCAGTTATGAATTTCGATTAAGTTCTTACTGAAATTCGATATCTCCACTTTTGTACTTTGCAATATCGGGCAATGTAACTTAGCATTCAATCGATTTGAAAAACATGCTCTGACAGACCGAGTGGACCTGTGAATGGTCTCTGTTGCTTAATACAGTATATCAAAAACAAATCGATTCGTAAACCAAAGTCAGTATAGTACATGTATATTTGCCCTACTTCATACAATGTTTTCAGCACGGCGAGAAAAACAGCTAAACAGTTGTGTATTGAAGTCATGCTTATATTTTGTCTAGCAAACATAACACTTAAATATTCAGTGTACCTTGCACCAGAAAGCTGCATGGGAGTAGTCCCCGGCGGCCGTGGGTCTGTTTTTACAATCTAACTTTTGTCCGTGAAAACCATTTATTTATTTGATTGGTGTTTTAAGCCATACTAAAGAATATTTCACTTTTACGACGGCGACCAGCATTATGGTGGGAGGAAACCGGACAGAGCCCGGGTGAAACCCACGACTATCCGCAGGTTGCTGTCAGACCTTCCCACGTACGGCCAGAGAGGAAGCCAGCATGAGTTGGACTTGATCAGTGAAAACCATGCACCAAAATATAATGTGCATGCTTGTACATCACACGTGGGAAAGTTCGTCAGAATTTTCCGACTATTGGTAGTTTACGTGATTTTCTTTGCTCGCCAGAACAGGGTCAAAGTAACCATTAAAAGATTGGTCAAAATGGCCGGAGCCATTATGGTAGCATTTTATGGTCGCCAGAATATGGTCAAAGGAACCATTACTTTTTGGTAATAAAGTAATGAGGTCGCATTTTCTTTTGTCACAAAAATAGTGTCACGGCAAACCTTACATTGTTTTGCTTGTTTTGACAAATCTTTGACCAATATTTAATGGTTACTTTGACCCGGTTCATTGCGACCAAAGAAAATCTGACCCTACTATAGCTGGTCATTTCGAACCTTTAATGTTTGGTCGCCCTATTATTTGGTCGGACGCGTCTGTATCAAAATTTATCTGGTCGAATTAACCAGGTCCTTCTGACAGTTTAGCATCACTCAGACAAATCAGACGACTTCCAGCTAGAATTAATTAATTAATGAGATTAATGAGTTCTGGGTGTGAATGCATTATTTTGACTACCGGTTATTAGCGGTTACTGTATATGTATTTATTTATTTATTTATTTATTTGATTGAATTTATTTGATATACTCAAGAATATTTCACTTACACGACGGCGGCCAGCATTATGGTGGGTGGGAACCGGACACAGCCCGGGGGAAACCCACGACTATCCGTAGGTTACTGCCAAACCTTCCCACGTAGGCTACGGTCGGAGAGGAAGCCAACATGGGCTGAACTCACAGCGACTGGGTCATTATGCTGCGCTAGCGCGCTAACCAACTGAGCCACGGAGGCCGCCACTGTGTATGTATGTATATATAATCAATATTCTTAGTGTAATCGCATGTGCTGTTTGAGTAAAATATTTTTGCTGTATTTTTGTTGTATTTTGTTGTGTCAACTTGCACATTGTTCATAGATTATAGGAGCTAGCTGTAAGTAAATATACTTCATCTAATCATAGTTTTGAGGATGAATATCTTTATTTTTTTTTACCCTCTTAAAATATGTTCAAACACTATATACTGCTATAGGTTCAGGAGCTTCCTGTTTCTTGGCGGCCATTCCCCCTCCCCCGGCCTCCCGCCTCCCGCCTACCATCACACTTTTCATTTGCTCCCCCCACCCCTGCACACGTGGTATGTAAATATACGTAGAAGTTTCAGTAGTCACTCACTGGGCCAATACATGTACATATATATACATATACACTGCTCACTGACTGGGCTCCTGTAGGTTTAAGTATAAACAAACCACAGTTTATGTATAGTTGGTACTTACTGTTTTTATTTGCATATAGGATTATGGCCATTTAATTTGTGTCGAAACAGTGGCTAAGAAAATGTAATTGCTACTCAAGGGGCCCTGAGAATGACAGGGTCTCGTTCAGGGACAGGGACCCACGGAGCTGTCGCTGGTAGCCTTGTTAGGCATTGACCTCTGAAATTGTACCGTGACGTCACGAGTTCAAAGTTTCATAGTGGTAGAAGACTGACGGAAATCAGTAAGTTTGACCATTATCTCGTTTTCGTAATTAGATAATACTGGGGAAGTCTCTTGAGGGATTCCTTTTGCTCACATGGCCGCTTTCTTTATCGAACAGATGAGCTTTTTTATGAAGTAATTGGTGATATTTGCACGGCTGCCATTCAACCTTCATCTTGTATGGACGGCCATTTTCGCCGGTGAAGTGAAATGTATGTGGTTTCGTATGTTGTGTTTCTGTTTTGCTTCCGCAACTCCTGTTGACATTTATCTCACTAACATTTGGTTAGTTCTTTTAATGTGATTTAGTCGAAAATTTATCGTTTCGATTATTAAGCTGTACTGAAACACAGACAAGTTCACCATAACACACGAACGCCACAACGTGACAGGTTCGCGTCTTCCACACTGAAGTTACTCCCTGACCGAAAAAGCGAGGTCCCCAAAAAACTTAGCATTGTATTTAAGTTACGCCGTGTTGTGTCTTTTTTTAGCACATGTTTAAATATAACTCACAGCAGTTTAGGAATGTGGGCTCTCTGTAAATGCAGACAAAATGTCGGTCACTTGTAATTATACAGTGGTGTGTTTCTTGTCAGAATGGATTATGTGGGGGAAAAGGCCCGAAAACGTGGGCGTGGTTACTATAACGGGTTGTTCATCCCTCCTGACTGCTGTGAAACAGATTGCTGCAATGATAACTGAATATAATGGTTGATCGATAGGATGTCTTACTAGTACTTAGTCAAGTACACATTTATTTTTGCAAGTCTATTTATCATTAATTATTCATGGTGAAAGGCTGTACTAATTTGTTTAGCACATATTGATATTTTTTGTTCAATTTATTGTTCAGTAATTAGTCCTGTTATTCTCTGCTTCTGTCCTATTCTCTCATATATTACAGTATCTGATGGTCTATTAATCATTCCCTTGTGTACTTGGAACTTAGGAGTGGCAAGGTATGACATTTGGGCTTAAAAACAAAGTTTGGGATGGATTCCAAGCTTCTTTTTTTAGCTGTGAATTTGTTTTTTCATTTTTCTTGTGAATGCTTTTTTTTTTTAATGTGATTTTTAAATAAAATGATGCTCAGAGAAAAAAATTGTGAAAAAAAAGTTTGGACTCTGTATTCACACCAGTGGCGATATTGAATAACCTGGTTTTACTCTTCTACATGTATCCTTTTCTGCAGAGGGAGTGACACAGAACATATGATAATATGTACAATACGTGTTTACAATATGTGACTTCAGTGTAAGTAATTGGAGAGCTTTACCTCTGAATTGCCTTGTGGTGTAACTGATGAACAGAATACATTATTTTCTCTACATTACCAGTGATTTTTGAAGTGATTTACATATTAAATAGCAAAATGACGACCAATTTTTATGTATTTACATATACTTTTCTTTCATGGACATGTAGGTGTATATATTTTGTTTACATCAGTCAGTTGTAGGTGACACTGGTAACGCTTATAGTTCTTCTTTCATTGGTGTACTCGCAGGATGGTCAAAATTAAAAGACCAATAATCTGCATACATGTGTACTGGCCTCCTGTCATAGTTGGAAAGTGGAGGATATGATAGTGAGGCTCTTTTACCTAGCCTCTTGGAAACATGAAGCCATATTTAGCCCCATTGAAAAAAAAACAACAACAAATGTTTTGCTACTCACAGACTGAGAATACTTCTATGTCGAAGATAACTACACAAAAACAGCCTTTTTTGAAGGGAATAACTTTCTGAGAAAGTGGCTAGGGCATAGAAAATTATTTTCTTACTGTGATCGAGCCTATATGTCATAACCTGAGAGTGGTGTCAGATTAAATTGTTTAAAAACATCAGATCTGATTGATGTTATTGTTGTAGCACGTTACACAAGATAATTTTATTCTGAAATGATACTGGCGAGGTTTTTTTGAGGGAAATAAACTATAATTTGGAATAGGTTTGAGAGTGTTTACCTGGCTGAAAGGGTATTACGTTACCACTGGCCACAAATAAAGGATCAGATGGTCTGGTACAGGTGGAGCCTTTGGCACCTGGCCTCAGATACAGGTGGGGCTAGACCAGGTAGGTTGGGTACGCTTGCACTAGTGTGCGTGCTGTACTTCAACATCTTCTCAAGAGCACAGAAATCCAAATTGGACAGAGTGAGAAAACAAATTAGGGTTGATCTGGTTTGGTGTGGAGTGACTTTGCTGTGGTTTAAAGTGGATAGGATTGTTTGCTGACCACAACATAAATATTTACATTCTTCTGTAAATTACTTGCAGCTGTATCTGCCTGATTATGTAATATAATCATAGGATGTACATGTATAATAATGTACTCTGTAACTTGCCAAAAATAGTTGACTTTTGACCTTTGGCATGCCTGGCTACTCCTGCATGAGATGAATGTGAAAGTAAAAAACCTTTGAGCTTGATGTTAAATACAAATCAAATCAAAAAATAAAAAAATCGAAAAAATAAATCAATAACAAACAAGAAAAAGCAAGTGTTGGTTGGGCTGGTTGAACAGATTTAATTTATTTATTTTTTGCGGAGGCCAGAGGATTTAATACCAAATTGAAAAATATTTCATTTACATGTATACAACAGAAGACTGGTTTATGAATGGGGGTAAATAAAGGCACATCTCATAACCTAACAAATCTCCCGATGTAAAACCCAGCAGAGTTGGATTTGAGCGCACATTCTTATTAGCCGATAACTGGGCCCCAATAGCACATTTGGTAGAGCGTCCGCTTTGGGAGTGGTAGATCCAGGGACAGTCTTGGGTCAAGTCTCATCTAAGACTTTAAAAGAGGAAGTTGTAACTTCCTCGCTTGGCGTTCTTTATAAAGGGGTAGTACAACGACTGGTTGACCCATATCAGTATAATGGCTTGGGCGGGGCGGCTTTGCTTGCCTTCGGTAAGCTGTCTCAGTGAAGCAGCACTAGATAAAAGAGCGGTGGAAATCTGTCCTGCAACACGAAGGCGCATTACATGCACTCTGATGATTCTTAAGTACGACGTTAAACCCCAGCACTCACTCACTCACTCACTCATTAGCTAATACTCTGCAGTGAATGATCATTTGCTTTATCCCGGTGGGCAGAAGAGCCCTCTAAGGAGAGTGTTATGTGGGCCATTATCACAGGTAGAGGCCTGTCAGAAGTACATGCGGAGACATGCATTACACACGTGTTTATAAATATACCTGTTCAAATATCACGCTGTATGAAGGTATCAAACATTATGTCTTAACTTTTTCAACTGCCTCTGCAACCAGTACTTTGAAACATTTTTAGAAAACTATAGGGTGTAGAGAAATAGTTTGCACGGTTTGATGAAGCTTGCAACATGATATAAACATGTCATACTTTGTGAATTTTTCATAATAATTTTATGCATCAATTCCACTGAAAAAAATTGCTGTAGTGCTTGAAAAGGTTGAAGATTTACAGCATATACCTGTTCAAATGTCATGCTATCTGAAGATATCAGACATGATGACATAAATCTATTTTATATCACTCAGTGCAGTGTACCGAGTAATACACATAATAAACATGCTTTGTGATTGTGAGATTGCAGTAGCTTCACATCATGTGGAGTTACATACATGTACAGTGCACTTGGTACATGCACATGTGTATACCATAAGGCTGACTGTAGATAGAGAGCTACAGTGTCTTAGGTTGGAATTGACAGAACCCGAATATCTGACAACTACATGTACATGCTCAAATGGGGTCAGTTGTTTGTGATTTGGGGCACATATGCCAAGCCTTTATAGATTTCTGTTGGAAAAACCTGGATATCTTTGTTTACTTGTGGAAAGTGGGTCTGTAGTGATAGTCAATTGAGGGGTTACTCCCACATGTCACTGGGTGCGTAGTCGTACAGGCGTTACGTAGAACTGTACATATCGTATAATGCTTGTCTAGCAATGACTATCCATTCACTCCAGGGAAACTGAACGGCTTGTCGATTGTAATCCGTTACTTGTACATTGAGGTAAGTTCAGACATGCTTCACTTACTGTTAAAAGTGATTTGACTTTAAATGTAATTTTATTTCAGCCTCTACAGTAACAGATCAAGTCTTAACATCTCGTTTCTTTAATGTTTCTGACAGGTGTGTTTCATTCATTTGGTGTTTGTAACAGATGTCTCTTTTTTTTATGTCAGTATCAGATTTCTGGGATGTTTGTGTCTGGGGTTGCAGACATTGATGGTGTCTCATTTCTGTGACATGTGTAACATTTCATTTTATGATGCTGTCACGTTTCTGTGGTGTTTGGGATAGGTGTCACACTATTGAATGCTCTGTGGTAGGTGTATCATTTCTGTGGTGTTTGGGATAGGTGTCACACTATTGAATGCTCCATGGTTGGTGTCCTCATTTCTGTGGTGTTTGGATAGGTGTCACACTATTGAATGCTCCGTGGTAGGTGTCTCATTTCTGTGGTGTTTGGGATAGGTGTCACACTATTGAATGCTCTGTAGTAGGTGTCTCATTTCTGTGGCAGGTGTTTCATTTCTCTACCATTTATCTCAAGTTTTAACATACTTACATGTACACATTCTGTGCATTTTGTATCAACAATAAAGGGGTTAAAAAAAATTTGAACAGCTATTCCCAGTTACTAGGCCATGAGGGTTGAACAGTTTACTGTACACTTGTATACACATTGGTGTATTGTAATCCTCCCTTCAAGAGTAGGGAAGAAATATTTGCCTACATGTAGGTTTGGGTAACCAGATCTGTCTTCTCCTTGCCACTTCCTTATAGCGAGGTTGCATGTGACGTCATCACTCTGGTAGAACAATAGCCAGTCAGCCATATTGAAGTCCTTTTGACATGGGCTGGTATAGCAGCAATACTCCAATATGGCTGCCAGAAGTAGGTCATGCAACCCCTCTATTGTACGTGTATTAGATAGTTGGACTCTCAGTGTAGTATGTTTTGGTGTGTGAAAAGTGGTATACAGAGTATATGTAGTACATGTGGTTTTGTCTACTGACCCATAATTACCCAATACAGTGGGGAGTGGCGTATCATGACCAGCATATAACTGGATTTGTTCTGTACAATCATGGCCTCATGATCTTTCAGATAAAATCCAGGAAGTTGCCATGTGCTTATCATGTAAATTACATACTAGTGGCAGTCAGCTTTACATGTACGTGTATGTTTTAGAATCGGGAGCTTCCGTGTCCGAGATGGTTAGCACGGCGCATTGTGAGTTCAAGTCCAGCTCATGCTGGCTTCCTCTCTGGCCATACATGGGGAAGATCTGACAGCAACTGCTACTGGGCTTTGTGCGATTTCCTCCACCATAATGCTGACTGCTGTCATTCAAGTGAAATCAGTCAAATGAAGAAATGTTTTACGCTCACTTTACATTCTGATGTTCATCGTACATGTACTCTTCAATCTGTCTTTTCGTGTACATTGTAATTTTCCCTTGAAGAAAACGCTGAAAGTTATTTACCACGTTTGCAAGTCTTCATATCCTAGATCATATTCCTTGTTACTTTTTTTTTGTCTAAGACATGTGTTAGCTATAATGCCTTAAGGCGAAAACATTTCTGAGAAATGTTATGAATAAAATGTTTTATGCAGTTTTGTTTAAAACTTTCCCAGTTCTTCCCTTGACAATACAGTATCTCTCTGCCACAAACAATTAATGTCCAAGCATATAATTATTGCTATGTTGCAGTGTTTAAAGATTCATTTCATTAGATTTTACTGCATGTCGCCAGTCATTGCATATCTTTTCCGTCTGATTTTTTTCATTTATTTTTTTTTTATAAATTTTTAAAAATTTTATTTCTTTCTAAATACCCATCTGTTGCTGGCTCAGTAAGTAGTCTGCTACACCCGTCCGCTACTATAAGTACCTAGCCCTCGGCCAGTGAGTGATGAGGATGCAAGTTCAAATCCAGCTCCTGCTGGCTTTGTTGTAGCTGTATATCAATATGTTTGTCATCCCCCTCCAACACACACTCACTCACTCACTCTTGGGGGTCATACAACTACACTGTGTGTTCCGTGTTGACTGTATCGTACAGAACATTTGAAAAGGTATTATGAAATAAATAGTATGCATTTAAGGAACAGATATGCAAGAGAAAATGGGGCCTGAAGAAAACTGTACTTTAAAACCATTTTTACGCCCCAAGGAGAAAGTCGAGAAGCTATTTCATAGACACATACACATGCACTGTGCATGTATATTGATTAAATTAAAGTATAATGTACATGTATCTCTAAAACATGCCTATTTCTAATTATGATATTGGCGTGAAAACCTGCCCGCTGTGAGGTCTGTGCTTGTGTCAGGTGGTAGTAAACAGGTTAGTCTGACCATCTTATTCATGTACTCATAGAAATGTGAGCACCATTAACCAACCATAATGGATCATTCCCTGGGATTGTAATGCAAAGCTTAAGGTGAATACAAGGCGAATGCTTTCTGGATGGATAGGTGTGTAACCTGTGATAAAGATCATAGCTAAGCCAAACAGACATGAAGGTAAATAGGTAGGGTTGGTTATCAGGGCAGTGCTAATCCATGACACAGTCCAGGCCATTCAACAAACTCTGTATTAGTCACCTGCAGTAAAGATTCTAATTACAAGAGGATGGGAAATAGCCTGAAGTACTGTCATTCCTCAGCCTTTTCACACGTTTGCAAGAGGCATTGTGCTGGGTAAACTGATAAAATTGTGTGAAAACCATGGTGGTTTTATCACCGAAAGTCAAATTAAAAACATGCATAAATGACTGTGAGAGTTGTTCTCTCGTATTCCAGAAAGGTTTGAGAAATTAGGGTATGTATATGTACTGTGCACATGTCTGTAGTTAGGCATGTCAAGGGGATATTGCTGCATGTAGAACTTTACAGATGCTGAAAATAAACTGGTAAATGGATCTGTACCATTCTGTTTGTTTATCTGATCTGCATGTATACTCTGCAAACTGTTCAAATCAGGTCCCTTTTTTTTTTTTTTGTGAGAAAGGGGTTACCTGAACTGCCTCATATATACTGTATGTACATGTAAGGTACAGTATATAAGGCTTTCACATGCACCAGTGCTCGGGGTTTGAAATTTCTACTTTGATCCGAATAGGCCATATTGGATGTGACCATACCACTGTAATTTTTTAATAGTTTCTGCACAAAAGCTGTATTTGATGTGACAGTAGCACAGTAATTTTATTCAGCGTGTTTACTCCAAACATCCATGCTCATTCTTACTGTCACATCTCGGATGCATGTGAATGCATTCATTCTCAAAAGAATAATTGCAAATATAAGGTGAACAATACTATTTATCAGGAGATAAAGATGAGAATAAAAAAAAAAAAAAATAGTTTGCTCTCGTTGGATTACTCTGTGTACAGGTTATGTCGATGTACGTTTACTGTTAGTGTGATAGTTTACAATAGGAGAAGGTCTGAGTCGGAACTCTTTTATCGCTAAAGATAAAAAAAGCCATACGGTATCACGTGACCTATTGAAAATGTTAGGCAACTGTTCTTGATCACAATGGCCGTCTGAAAAAACTGTCATAAAAAGTTATTTAGAGTATGAAATCGTACAATGGAGGAAATTGAGGAACTGAACTTTTGTGAAGTTGAGAGGTCTCTAAGGGAAAGATGTGTCATTTGTGCCTCTGGACCACAGTGAGATAAGTGATCACTTGATACATATGGACTGTCGTTACCTTTGATGATTAGAGTTTGAACCCAAAATAGAGTTATCAGAGTGTTTATAAGGAAATGGAAGATACACAGGTATTTTGACATTTATGCAATAGTTAAAGCATGATCACGTGATCATTGCAGATTATGGTTTTCGAGGGGTAGAGCCCCGAAAAGACAGTAATCTGTAATGATCATGTGATTATGCTATGACTTATTTATCACTCAACAACCAGCACTGTCTCTTTGTAACCTCATTAACATAAGTGGGTCGACATATGGTAACTTTTAGTATTTGTTGCTAATTCCGGTGACTATAGAACTTTCCGAAGTGTCAGCCCTGTTCCATGGCCCTGGGGATCTCAAAGCGAAATTTCAGATCGCTTTAAAATTGTTATTTCTTACGTAACAATGTCCAAATATTGCTGTTTATGTAATTTCTTGGTAAGGTAGTGTAAAATAAATTTCAGCTAAAATAATGCAAAGGTTAAATGATTGAAATTTTGACCTAAGTCTAAGATTGCTTCATGATCCCAGGGCCTGATGTATTCGCCATGCATTGAAAGTAACTTCAGGAGTCACAACTGCTTTTGCAAAGATTGGAATGAAAAGTCAGGTCATGAGAAGCTGTGCATGGACAACAGATGTTTGGGATTCATTTATTTTGCAACAATATGTATAGTGTAGGCAGCACTGCACACTTTAGTTTGTCTTGGTTCTGCCTCTAGTCGATTATGCGTCAAAGACTGCCACTGTATGTTTCCGAGTGCTAGACCAATCAAATGCCTAGGGAGTGAATTGGGCATAACCCCTTTTCAAAATCATCATATTCGTATGGGTTGCTACCCCTATCCATAATCAATGGAATGCAGTTATATAGAAAATATTCACACTTTTTCTAGCTATTTCATTGGTCAACCTGCTTCAGTCAGCCTATTCCTAACACCGAGTGCTATTGTATTTCTCACAAAAAGGAATGTCATGGTAATAGTATATATAGTTCCATAACTTTGCCTGAATACACACTGTAAATGACTGATTTACCCGTAAATTGTGAGTCACGTTGCTTAGCCCCCCCCCCCCCCCCCACCACCACCACCACCCCTCCCCCCTCACTTTTTGCTCTTTTTGGTTGACTTTTCATAAGGTAAAATGTGACAGATGTCACCACAAAAGCTGTTGAGGATTTGAGTGACTCTAACCCTTATTGATGTGGTTTATTGTTTTATTTTTCAATGCATGTGCGTGTTGATTGTTAATGTACAATACTGTACAAGTACATGTCTAGCCACAGAATACATGTCGGTTACAAAAATCAGCATCTGTTTCTCTATTGTTTTTTTATGTTTTTTTTTTTTTTTCCTTCTCCAGGATTCTGCTTACAGCTACGTGTAACCAATGAACTGCTTTGTTTCAGGTGACTGTGAGTACTAGTGATCTGTGTTGTCAGGAGGCAGGTGATTGGCCGTGACATGCCCCTGTTTAGCAGATCTCAGAAGGGCCCCTTGGAGCTGGTGAAGGCTCTGAGGGACTCCCTGAATGACTTGGTCAAGGAGCAAGACAAACAGAAGCAGGACAAGGGAGAGAAAAAGGCCAGCAAGGTATGTGCATGTACCAGGGACAGCCCTACATAAAGTTTACTTTTAATCAGAGACTTGTGGATGGGCTATACATGAAAATGTCCAAATAGGTGCATTGCTTGTGTACATGGTTTCTACACCAAAAGGAGTATTTTTTTTTTACCTTATTTATATCCAAAAAATCGCACATTTTAGATTGTGTGTAATAATTTTCGACTTCCTTCCCTTTTGTGCAGGCCTCTGAAGATGTAACAAAGAACCTGGGTGCTATAAAAAATATGTTGTATGGAACTCAGGAGCAGGACCCCCAGACAGAGTTGGTGGCTCAGCTAGCCCAGGAAATGTACAACACAAACATGTTATATCAACTCATACAGAACCTCAATAGGATAGACTTTGAGGTAAGTGACTCAGCTAGCCCAGGTAAAGTACAACACACAGATGTTATATCAACTCATACAGAAACTCAATAGGATAGACTTTGAGGTAAGTGACTCAGCTAGCCCAGGTAAAGTACAACACACAGATGTTATATCAACTCATACAGAAACTCAATAGGATAGACTTTGAGGTGAGTGGCTCAGCTATCCCAGGAAATGTACAACACACAGATGTTATATCAACTCATACAGAACCTGAGTCGGATAGACTTTGAGGTGAGTGACTCAGCTAGCCCAGGTAAAGTACAACACACACATGTTATATCAACTCATACAGAACCTCAGTCGGATAGACTTTGAGGTAAGTGACTCAGCTAGCCCAGGAAATGTACAACACAAACATGTTATATCAACTCCTACAGAATCTCAGTAGGTTAGACTGTGAGGTAAGTGACTCAGCTAGCCCAGGTAATGTACAACACACACATGTTATATCAACTCATACAGAAACTCAATAGGATAGACTTTGAGGTAAGTGACTCAGCTACTCCAGGAAATGTACAACACAAACATGTTATATCAACTCATACAGAAACTCAATAGGATAGACTGTGAGGTAAGTGACTCAGCTAGCCCAGGTAATGTACAACACACACATGTTATATCAACTCATACAGAAACTCAATAGGATAGACTTTGAGGTAAGTGGCTCAGCTAGCCCAGGTAATGTACAACACACACGTTATATCAACTCATACAGAACCTCAGTCGGATAGACTTTGAGGTGAGTGACTCAGCTAGCCCAGGAAATGTACAACACAAACATGTTATATCAACTCCTACAGAATCTCAGTAGGTTAGACTGTGAGGTAAGTGACTCAGCTATCCCAGGAAATGTACAACACACACGTTATATGAACTCATACAGAACCTCAGTCGGATAGACTTTGAGGTGAGTGACTCAGCTAGCCCAGGTAAAGTACAACACACACGTTATATCAACTCATACAGAACCTCAGTTCGGATAGACTTTGAGGTAAGTGACTCAGCTATCCCAGGAAATGTACAACACACATGCTATATGAACTCATACAGAACCTCAATAGGATAGACTTTGAGATAAGTGACTCAGCTAGCCCAGGTAAAGTACAACACACACGTTATATCAACTCATACAGAACCTCAGTCGGATAGACTTTGAGGTGAGTGACTCAGCTAGCCCAGGAAATGTACAACACACACATTATATCAACTCATACAGAACCTGAGTCGGATAGACTTTGAGGTAAGTGACTCAGCTAGCCCAGGAAATGTACAACACAAACATGTTATATCAACTCATACAGAACCTCAGTCGGATAGACTTTTGAGGTAAGTGACAGCTAGCCCAGGAAATGTACAACACACACTTGTTATATCAACTCATACAGAACCTCAATAGGATAGACTTTGAGGTATGTGACTCAGCTAGCCCAGGAAATGTACAACACACACATTATATCAACTCATACAGAACCTCAGTCGGATAGACTTTGAGGTAAGTGACTCAGCTAGCCCAGGAAATGTACAACACACACTTGTTATATCAACTCATACAGAACCTCAATAGGATAGACTTTGAGGTATGTGACTCAGCTAGCCCAGGAAATGTACAACACACACATTATATCAACTCATACAGAACCTGAGTCGGATAGACTTTGAGGTAAGTGACTCAGCTAGCCCAGGAAATGTACAACACACACTTGTTATATCAACTCATACAGAACCTCAATAGGATAGACTTTGAGGTAAGTGACTCAGCTAGCCCAGGTAATGTACAACACACACATGTTATATCAACTCATACAGAAACTCAATAGGATAGACTTTGAGGTAAGTGACTCAGCTACTCCAGGAAATGTACAACACAAACATGTTATATCAACTCATACAGAAACTCAATAGGATAGACTGTGAGGTAAGTGACTCAGCTAGCCCAGGTAATGTACAACACACACATGTTATATCAACTCATACAGAAACTCAATAGGATAGACTTTGAGGTAAGTGGCTCAGCTAGCCCAGGTAATGTACAACACACACGTTATATCAACTCATACAGAACCTCAGTCGGATAGACTTTGAGGTGAGTGACTCAGCTAGCCCAGGAAATGTACAACACAAACATGTTATATCAACTCCTACAGAATCTCAGTAGGTTAGACTGTGAGGTAAGTGACTCAGCTATCCCAGGAAATGTACAACACACACGTTATATGAACTCATACAGAACCTCAGTCGGATAGACTTTGAGGTGAGTGACTCAGCTAGCCCAGGTAAAGTACAACACACACGTTATATCAACTCATACAGAACCTCAGTCGGATAGACTTTGAGGTAAGTGACTCAGCTATCCCAGGAAATGTACAACACACATGCTATATGAACTCATACAGAACCTCAATAGGATAGACTTTGAGATAAGTGACTCAGCTAGCCCAGGTAAAGTACAACACACACGTTATATCAACTCATACAGAACCTCAGTCGGATAGACTTTGAGGTGAGTGACTCAGCTAGCCCAGGAAATGTACAACACACACATTATATCAACTCATACAGAACCTGAGTCGGATAGACTTTGAGGTGAGTGACTCAGCTAGCCCAGGAAATGTACAACACAAACATGTTATATCAACTCATACAGAACCTCAGTCGGATAGACTTTGAGGTAAGTGACTCAGCTAGCCCAGGAAATGTACAACACACACTTGTTATATCAACTCATACAGAACCTCAATAGGATAGACTTTGAGGTATGTGACTCAGCTAGCCCAGGAAATGTACAACACACACATTATATCAACTCATACAGAACCTCAGTCGGATAGACTTTGAGGTAAGTGACTCAGCTAGCCCAGGAAATGTACAACACACACTTGTTATATCAACTCATACAGAACCTCAATAGGATAGACTTTGAGGTATGTGACTCAGCTAGCCCAGGAAATGTACAACACACACATTATATCAACTCATACAGAACCTGAGTCGGATAGACTTTGAGGTAAGTGACTCAGCTAGCCCAGGAAATGTACAACACACACTTGTTATATCAACTCATACAGAACCTCAATAGGATAGACTTTGAGGTAAGTGACTCAGCTAGTCCAGGAAATGTACAACACATGTTATACTCATGCAGAACCTGAGTAGGATAGACAACAACCATGATATTTATCGCTTGATTTATGGCGTTTACAGTGCAATTACAATAATTAATGTTGGTGTATCGGTATGAAATAAATCTATATTATTCTAAAACCCATGTTTGGCATCTTGAAGGTGTAAAGTGAGTGTGATGGGAAACACAGTCCACAAGGCTATGATACACTGCGCATTTGCTTTGCGCATCTGGTGTTTATTTCAGAAACGCTTGTTATACCTGTTGAAACTGGCTCCCGACTACCAGCATGGATAATATCTGGGCATGCGACCACTAGGGCAAACAACTCTGATGCTGTTATTGTTTTAATGAAGATAGCATACACATGTGGTTTGAACCTGATATTTTTACAATAGGGCATTTGATATTCCAGGAAATTTGTATTTGATTTCTTATAATTTTTGGTCGTTTGATTTTATTGTCATACCCTGGTCGGATCATGGCTTGGTGTTGGTATGCCCCTGATGGGGTGTCATGTCTAGTGTGTTCAGCATGGTGTTTCATTGAGGCAGCATTATGTATACCTGTTACATGTATAAGGAGTCCTTGGACAATAAAGTACCTAAGGTGGTAATGTTCATGTTTCTTGTCTTATTTTAGGGCCGTAAAGACGTGGGTGCTATTTTTAACAACTTACTCCGCAGGCAGATTGGTACCAGAAGTCCAACTGTGGAATACATCTGTTGTAAACCAGAAATACTGTTTGAACTCATGAGAGGGTAAGTGTTAGATTTGTTAGATTGGGCAAAATATTCAAAGTTCATCTGAGACCATTGGTTTCCTTCAGAAACACTGTGGAGTATGGCATAAAACACAAATGAAATTGTCCAAGCAAGGGCTGATTCCTTGGAATTTTAAGTCTGTGAACATTGTGGATGTCACGAGGAAGGCAGCACATTTGAAATCAATGGGCGACTCGAGGAAGAGCTACGCAGAAGCATAATGACCCAGGAGTCTCTCACCAATGCGGTCGCCTTGAGTTAAAGTCCAGCTCATTCTGGCTTCCTCTCCGGTTGTACGTGGGAAGGTCTGCCAGCAACCTGCGGATGGCCGTGGGTTTCCCCTGGGCTCTGTCCAGTTTCCACCCACTATAATGCCTGGTGTTGTCGTATACGTAAAATATTCTTGAGTATGGCGTAAAATACCAATCAAATAAATAAATAAATTGAACATTTTAGATCAAATATATCTTTATGGTTGGTTGGTTGTTTTTTTGGGGGTTTTTTTTGTCGTCCACCAATTGTGTGTCTGTTTGTAGGTTTGAGACTCAGGAGATTGCCCTGAACTGTGGCAACATGTTGAGAGAGTGCTGCAGATACGAGGCTCTGGCTAAGATCATGCTGAACTCACCACAGTTCTATGACTTCTTCCGCTATGTTGAATTGTCCACCTTTGACATAGCATCTGATGCCTTTGCCACGTTCAAGGTATGGAAATAATTATTGTGTATGTTATTATATCGTGACAAAAATTAACAATCTTGCGGAATGCTTGCGGAAAACTTGCCTGGAGATCAAAAGCTTGGTTCCTTGGTCATGTCGGTGGTAGTTTTTCAGCAATAATGTAGTTAAGAAATTTGAAATAATAAACATATAAGTAATAATTTAGAAAGGACGATATTACCAAGATATTTTGTAAAACACTGATCTGTTAATAAAGAAATTTCGTAAATGTCCTGATGGTATCTTGTCATTTGTCAAAGAAAGGACCAGGACATTGCTATGTTCTTTAGCTGAGATGGTTATATCCAGTATACTACAGTAATTCTTCAACTTTTTTGCATGCATTGAGTTTATTCAAGGCTATGTGAGTTTCCCCCGGGCTCTGTCTGGTTTCCTCCCACCATAGTGCTGGTCGCCATCGTATAAATGAAATATTCTAGAGTACGGTGTAAAACACCAATTAAATAAATAAATAAATAAATAAATATTCAAGAATATTTGAGAACATTATTATGCAAGGACTGATAAAATTATACTTTTTGTTAAATCCAGAAATTTGTCAACCTATTAAACCAATGTATGTTGTCTCTGAAATCAAAGTAAAAAAGTTTATAAACTGAAATTTGCACATTCATGTCCGAAAATGTTGAGGAATGAGGGTAGCCCGAATTTTGGACTCATTTTGTACGGTACTGTCTATGATCATCTTTACAAGTTCCAGTTAGCTGTGCAGGCATGACAGTACTCTCTGAAAACATGAAAATATTTTTCTAGTACTGCATTGAACAAAATTAAATATAATCCATGACTTTGGTCTTTCCTCTTTCCTCCCACTAATTCATGTTCAATGTTTCACAGGAATTGTTAACAAGACACAAAATACTATGTGCGGAATTCCTTGAGGCAAACTATGATAAAGTATTCCTAGCGTACCAGAATCTCCTCAACTCTGACAACTATGTCACTCGACGACAAGCGTTGAAGGTAAGACAAGCTAGCTTCTCTCATCTTTGCAGTTCAACAGTTTACGCATTTTAACCTTTGTGGTAATTTAACGTATTCTTTCCTCATCTAAAGCCGACTTGTCTCTGGAGCATGTTGTTCAACATTGCACTAGTATTAAACATGTTTAGGACAAATGTTTTTTTTCTGACTTTTTAAAACAATGACTTGTATTTGATTGACTAGACATGTACATGTTCCTGTCAAGTAAATAGTATTTTCTTGTTTTTTTATGAATAATTTATCAGGTTGGAGAGAAGGATTCGAAGTGTCATTTAACTCCGCTTGCGACCTTAGCTTTGATTGGTTTTATGATCTATTATTGAGCAGTAACTGCAGACGTCATTAATTTAAGATATAATTGTGATGCATGTACAGTTCATTAGTCAGCAGATTGAGTTAATGCATGTTCATTCTAAAAGTAATAACCCCCAACCCCACTTAAATTAACACAATTTTATGGTGGTTCTAAAAGTTGCACCCCACCCCTCACCCCACTTAAATGAACACAGTTTTATGGTGGTTCTATTCGTTGCACCCCACAGGATTTTATGGTTGTTCTAATCGTTGCACCCCACCTCCCACCCCACTTAAATGAACACGATTTTATGGTGGTTCTAATCGTTGCACCCCACAGGATTTTATGGTTGTTCTAATCGTTGCACCCCACCTCCCACCCCACTTAAATGAACACAATTTTATGGTGGTTCTAAAAGTTGCACCTCACCCCTCACCCCACTTAAATGAACACAGTTTTATGGTGGTTCTATTCGTTGCACCCCACAGGATTTTATGGTTGTTCTAATCGTTGCACCCCACCTCCCACCCCACTTAAATGAACACGATTTTATGGTGGTTCTAATCGTTGCACCCCACAGGATTTTATGGTTGTTCTAATTGTTGCACCCCACCTCCCACCCCACTTAAATGATCACAATTTTATGGTGGTTCTAATCGTTGCACCCCACAGGATTTTATGGTTGTTCTAATCGTTGCACCCCACCTCCCACCCCACTTAAATGAACACGATTTTATGGTGGTTCTAATCGTTGCACCCCACAGGATTTTATGGTTGTTCTAATCGTTGCAGCCCACCCCCAACCCCGCTTAAATGAACACGATTTTAAAGCTGTGTGATTTGTTAACAGTTGTTAGGCGAGTTGCTGTTGGACAGACATAACTTTACTACGATGACAAAGTACATAGGACACCCCGAGAACCTCAAGTTGATGATGAACATGCTCCGAGAGAAAAGCAGGAACATACAGTTTGAAGCTTTCCATGTCTTCAAGGTAAATATATACATGGCCTAGTGATTAGCACAACACAGTGACACAGGAGCCGGTATAGACAGCGTTACATAAGCTGTGGGGTACCAGTATGTATTACTCCCACTCTCCCACTGCTCATGACCGGCCCCGATTGTACAGTTAGTAGAGCATCCACTTCAGGAGTGGTAGATCCAAGGTCAATCCTGGGTCGAGTCACACCCAAGACCTTAAAAGAGGAAGTTGTAACTTCCTCGCTTGCCGATCAGCATGAAGGGGATAGTGCAACGACTGGTTGACCAGTATCAGTATAATGCCTTGAGCTGGCCAGCTTACTTGCCTTTGGTAATGCGTCTCAGTGAAGCAGCACTAGATAGAAGAGTGGTGGAAATCCGTCCTGCAACAAGGAGGCACATTACATGCACTCTAAGGATTCCTTTGTCGTCGTATGACTGAAAAATTGTTAAGTACAACGTTAAACCCCAAGCACTCAATCACTCACTCACGCTACTCATGAGGCCTTGGTGACAATAAATGAGTACATGTGTGTCTGTATATTATATATGAGAAAATTACCAAAGGTAGTTGGTGCACTCTGATTTCTTTCACTCATAAAAGTGATGACCATGATATAAGTTAAAAATTCTGTAGTTTTGCATTAAACAGTGAAAGGAATTAATAATCCAACAATGTTACAAAACAAAGTTTCATTTTTGAGGCATATATTATATTTTTTGGATAACCCATCTATTTTATGGATATTTTCAGAAATGAAAAAAAAAATATTCAGAAATGACTTTAATGAACACACTGGAAATGGGGGACCATTTCCATTTGCCTCCTTAATTAAAACTTATTGATCGTTGTTTGGGATATTCCATCATTGATGCCCTGTGTTTGTTGTCATTACCATGAATTACAAACTTCTTGCCTTTTTAAAGCTTTGTTATTATTTATTTATTTGATTGTATTTTACGCCGTACTCAAGAATATTTCACTTATACAACGGCAGTCAGCATTATGGTGGGTGGAAACCGGGCAGAGCCCGGGGGAAACCCACGACCATCCGCAGGTTACTGGCAGACTTTCCCACTTATAGGAAGACAGCATGAGCTGGACTTGAACTCACAGCGACCACATTGGTGAGGGATTCCTGGGTCATTAAAAACTTTAAGATAAATCTCAAGACAAGTGTGGTATTTCACTAAGTCATGACTAATCACATCTGTGTTTTGAGCTTGAGAGATTTTCTAAGTTTCTTCCACTCCCAGAAACCTTGTAGTTGGCTGTAATGTATTCACTAATGTACTTGTGTATCCATCGTTGTTTCTATATTTTATACTTAGTGTCTTTTTGCCTCAGGTATTTGTGGCGAATCCGAACAAGCCGAAACCCATCCTGGACATCTTGTTACGTAACAAAGAAAAACTGGTGGAGTTTCTAACCAACTTCCACACAGACCGATCCGAAGATGAACAATTCAATGATGAGAAAGCATATCTTATAAAACAGATTAGGGAATTAAAGTCCCTAGATGATTCTTAATGCAAGGCCCAAAGGGAGTGAACTCCACTCTGAACTGTTGCGCCTCCCTAGTGAAGCTGATGTCAAGGGCCTAATGTTGTGAACTGTGGAGGGAGGAGCCTCTACTAGCTACTCTGCTGTACATAAACCAGTGACGCTGCCTGTGTCAGGTAACCCAGGCAGACACTGCATCCTGGACAGGACAGAAAGCGTAGTGTCTGTAAATATTAACTGTTTAAGCACCTGCAGCTGCCAAACAACTGGATATCTATACTTACATATTAAACATGTAAATCAACAACCAAATTCAGCTTTGGCCAGCCACCGTGCTTTATTTCTTATCCACATGTGATGCTACTAACTCCTGTGGAGTTACCTCCCCCGTTGTTGTCGAGTTGTCTCCCTTCGAAGTGGAGGCCTCCTTTTTCCTTCTGTTAAATATAATGTGACAGTGCAACCTTATAGCTCGAGTGACCTGATAATGTTGCCTCTTGCAAAAAGAACGCCTTTGACAGGTGATTTAAGCTTGTCTACCTATGTTTGTATGTTTGTCAGTATTGTGTAAGTGGTTTGAATTTTTACAGAATTATTGTCCAAAAGTCCAAGCCTTGATGCTCTTCATGCCAAGCTACCTGTTCATTCAATTTGTAAATTCTCTGTGACACCCATGTCTTGTGGCATAGAGGTAATGTATGTTGGGTTAAGTTACAGGTGACACTTGTAATGAAAATGTGAAAATGTTAATTAAGCGCTGTAGCTCTCAGTACTTGTAATAAATATTTATTATTATGTAAACCTGTATAACTGGCATTATATGTATCCTCTCTCAGCATGAGCATGTGTACTTGTATTAATGCTACAACAGGAAATAGCTCTGTAAACTTCACCTTTAACCTTTGTTTTATCAAGTGCGTCAAATGGAATACACCCTTATGCTGCACTGCAAGAATGCCTGCACAACGTCACCGAGATGCGTAAATAGTACGTCACTACAGATTGGCGCTGTACACATTTACCTGCTTTGACACACAGTATACAAACTTCTGACTCTGCTTGTTCTACACTGGTTATTGTCAGTACTCAGGTTTACTACATGTAGGAGACAAAGAGATGTGATTTATTGAAATATGGAGAAAAGAAAGTATGGCAGATGGTTCTCCCTCATGACATTTCATGCTTTGTTTGCCAAGCATTAGTGAAACATTTCTGATGGATTTTTTCACTGGGCCCAATCATGGGTTGTGTGTTTTGTAACAAGATGAGTATTCTTTGATTGGAACTTTGATTGGATTGCAGTGCTACATGTATGTGTAACAATGAGTGATATGGCTGGGTTGTCTTTGAATAACACCTAACTTCTAGGCTTGCTATGATAGGTATTGCTTCAGTAAGGCATTTTACAGGGTATTCAAATTAAAAAGCAACTGACTGTGCTTGAAGTGATCAAAACTGAAGAGTATTACGTGGTACAGGCTAGTGTGTTGTAGTTGTTGGATGTTGTGTATCATGTAGAGAAGCACAGTGCTGAACATTGTATGTACTCGTATATATATTCTATTGGTTATAGTAATGGGCAGTTCAGATAGATATGTGACATTCAACAAATGCAGAGCAGTGACAACCGTTATGGCAGAAGATGTGTACGGCCTCCCCACCTGCTGAGCAGGCTTAATTGTACAAGATTTGCACTCGGGAATGCGAGAGGTATTCGTAAGTGACTGATGCGAATCAGTTCATGCGTTTGTAAGGGGTACGCATTCATCCCTTGTATGTCAAATGCTGTGGTAATGCATATGTTACTGCTGTGTATATACAGTGTACATTTATCACATGGTATGTCACACTCTGTGCACATATTACTATGGATGTGTTACTTGCAATATCACATTCTGTGCATATATTACATGTGATTTCAAATGCTCTGCATATATGACATGTAGTGCCATATGCTCTGCCTATATTACATGCGATATCACATGCTCTGCATACTTTACGCATAGTGTCACATGCTGTGAAGAAATGGAATACTGTAGGTGGGATTTTTCCCCTGGTGGGATGTACATGTTAGAGGGGATGGGTTTCAGCATAAGCAGTGTGGAGAGGCATGCAATAGGGGACAACAGGGCCTGGCTGCATGAAACTTCCTGAGTGTGTTTACACGTTGTTTGGCTTGGGCAAAGAAGGTTGGACTGCACCAAAAAAAACTACTGTCTTAAGGAAATTATTGCTGTTAGGAAATGTCATGAAACGGAGCCCAGCAAACTGAAAAGACAAACGATTCGAACAGCGGATAAAGTAAAGACCTGATAAGTTTACTAAATAATTTAGTGAGAGGTGAAGGCATCTGAGCTTGTCGCTTTTGTAAATGAGTGTACAACCTTACCAGGAGAAAGGAGGAAGGAAGCCACATGTGACTTGGATGGTACATGTGCATGTATGTATTTGTTGAGATTTTAATATTATTTTTGTTGTAGATTCAGGGTGATAGTACTTGGGAATACTGCAATCCAAGTATAAGTTAAGAGCTAGTGAAGATATTACCCCAGTGTCCTCAGACACAGTTATCCGTGGTGTATTGCATGCCCCTTTAAAATGATGTTTTGTTTTCTGCTTAGTGATAAGCAAGTTCAGGGCAGTGGTGTTTAAATTGTTTAGTTTCCTAAAATTTTGCTGGTTGCTTAGGAATGTATTAATAATATAACCCCAAAACCTGTCATCCAGGAGCTCTTCTTTCCTATGCTAAAGAAAACAATATGTCCTGCTCCGCACATAATTATAGAAGTAAAGTACGCTTGTGTTTTTTTTTTTTTTTTTTTTTTTTATATTTTTTTTACAAGCATTGCGATCCTAGCTAATTTTAAAGACAAATGTGCCGAAATGCTTAATGTAAGTTGTTATCAAAGAGGAAGTTATTTTGTGTCTTAAAAACGCATTGTATTGGAAAGCTTTGTCTAAGGTAAAATGCATGCAATCCTGAGTAGAACTGTACAGAATGTATATGGGTACAGTAATGGGAGCTATTTTGGTAAGGAAAACAATTCGTTATAATTAACATTATCTAATGGCTGAAGCAGTGTGATGGTTCACTTATTGGTGTGAAGAATTCAGGGGTTGTAATGATCAAGGTTTTCTGTGAGGAATACTGTAGCCTAGCACAGTTATGTTTGTGGCTAAACCTGCCCTGTGTTACGGGGTTTGAAGAGAGATAAAAGGCAAACAGAATAATGTAGGATAGGTTATGGAGTTTTTGGTTGTAAATACATACATGTACAACCTAGAGTACTGGGATCTTGTACTGCAAATAGTGCAGAAACTATACTGAGGAAATATTTTTAAGTGTCGCTCACTTCCAAAGGTAAATAAAGCCAGAAATCAAAAACATTACATAAGTCGTTTAGACGTGGTAGAAAAAGCAAAGCAGAGAAGCATGTGGAAAAAAACTGACAAATCTGACTGACAGAATGGTGTAGTGGATCTGTACATCAGATCTGTTAACAGAGGTTGTCTATGAGTTCTTGGATAGAAAAGTGCCACTCAAATGCTATTGTAGTCTGTATGTGAAACATCCTGATGTTGAGGTCACCTCTTACTCATTTTCAAACCCAGTAATGGCTACATGTAGTTTGCAGGAGGTTGTTGTGATTCACAGTTTGTTTGATAGAGTATGCCCGCGGTGACCTTGCATGCCTTGGTGTAGTCGTGCACATGTTGCTGTGGTTGTTGATGGGGAGTGCATTTTCCTCTGGTCTGGTTAAGGCACCTCTGGGTGATGAGACTGGACTGGAACTTTATGATTAACTCTGAGCAGAAGTATGATGTTCTAAGATGTGGACACTGAACTCTTTCAATATTTTTGCTGCATGTTTGTGGAAAGAAAAGCAAAGCGGTGGAGAACATAGTACATTATGTCATGATGATGCGCTGTGTTGAGTGATGATGGACAGGTGGTACATGTATTTAGAGATGTGTGTTTAGAAGAGATCTGCAAAACTAAAGCTGTGTTATAAAAGTACTTGATAAAGCACTGACTTGGTCAATGCAGTGCTGTGGTATCTAATCTATTGTATAAATAGGGAATATTATCTGAAGGACAACATGTGTTCATGCAGAATGCTGCAGCGTGAAGTGACAACGATTCACCTGGTGTCGTATGTAATAAAGGAAACCCTGTAGACGCTGTTGAAGCAGTTGTGGCGATTACCATGCTGTATGTTGAAATTCAGAGCTCCTGTACAGCTAGCCTGAACCATGAAAAGTGTATATAGATAAAAGACATCCCGTATATATGTGTCTGTATTTTTACTGGCTGTATTTAATGTTACATAAATGCAAAGTGCACCAACAGAAATGATGTGTTTGATGTGTGTTTATCAAATGACCGAAGACCGAATACAGGTTAAGACTCGCCAATGTTGTCTTTTGACTGTTGCCATAACACATACCATAGAAGTCTTGGAAATAACAAGTTGGCTGACTAGCCTAAGTATCTCTTCTCAGTAACCCAAAAGGCAATATGGCTCTCCTTTAACCAATGAAGGTTCACTCGCTCTCACTGTTGGTAGGGCCTTGGTGGCAGTATACAGCGGACAATGCTCACACATGCATTTTGATGTTTGTTAAAAACCACTTTCCCTTCCACCAATATTGTGGGCATGTCTAACTGGGTATACATGGGAATGATCTTCGTAACTTGCCAAAGGTCGGTAACTTTTCCCTGGGCACCTCCGGTTTCCTCCATCCATAAAACTTAATATGGCTGTAAAAATGAAAAATTTTAGAGTATAGCATTGAACAATGGTCAAATAGATAATTAATCTTGAGATTCTAAGTGAAATATCCTAACTTGTTGGCTGATTTTTATTTTCTGACCCTTGACATTCGGGTCAGTTGCGAAACCAGTTAACTCACAGGTTAAGCTCGGAAGTAATGTTTCCTTGCTGGCCAACAACACTGAAGGTTTCTTGCAGAAGTTGGTTATGGCCAAGAACATTGAAGGTTTCTGTTAGATGTTGATTATGGCCAACAACACTGAAGATTTCTGTCAGAAGTTGGTTATGGCCAAGAACATTGAAGGTTTCTGTTAGATGTTGGTTATGGTCAAGAACACCGAAGGTTTCTATCAGAAGTTGGTTACCGTTCAGCTTTAACCAATGAAGTTCTTTCCACAAAAATGTTGTTTCAGCTGAAGCTTAAACGTGGCTCTACCATAAGTGCACCCTAAACCTTTTTAAGTTCATGACTCTGGGTCTGCCAAGTTTTCTCCACCCATAAATACTTAAGGGTGTTACTTGAATAAGATTATCAGTGAGCAATGTACAATGATGCACATGTATATATACATGAGTATTGTGTAAATCACCAATCAAATAAATGAATGCAAATCTGAATAAGTGTTGAAGGTACCATGTGGAAAATTTCATCGTTTATCTCTTTCTTTTTAGAATGTCGTAATGTCTTTGGCAGTGCCTGTCATTCATGTTTAAAAAAAAAATGTACCAATTTTTGGGCCGTTCTGTTGCTAATGGTCAAATGAATGAACCAGGGTCGGTTTGACATGTTAACATTCCAAAATTCGAGATGAACAAACCATGGCTTTTTAATCAGATTAAGAGACTGTCCACATTTGCATGGTTTATTCTTAAAATAATAGTAACAAAATAAGAGACAAATCTCTCACAAACTGTTCGGACTGGCCCTTATGTAGAGTGTCCGCTTCAGGGGCTGTAGATCCAGGCTCAATCCTGGGTCAGGTCACACTTAAGACCTTAAAAGAGGAAGTTGTGGTTTCTTTGCTTGGTGTTCAGCATTAAGGGACAGTGCCACAACTGGTTGACCCGTATCAGTATAATGGATCGGGCGGGCCCGCTTACTTGTCTTCGGTAAGGCGTCAGTGAATCTGCTCTTTGTTAAGTGTGACGTCAAACCCTAAGCACTCACTCACTCACTCACTCACTCACTCTCTCACTCACAATCTCTTCAGGTCACCTTTAAATACTGTAATTCTTGTAATTAATAGGAGAGATATGAGTAATGATGAAAGCAAAAAATTACATTTCTCTCAGTTTTTTTTCTTCAGAAAAGTAAAGTTATGTTTGGACTATAACCATGTGGGAAAGAAGAAATCATGTATTCCTGTTACAAGTTCATGTGTATTGGTTGAAAAGAGCAGGTCAGATGTCCCAAAAATTAGAAAAATTACAGCAAGTCTGAACTGTGCTGTGGTCTCTCTGGTTATCTTTCCAAGCAAGCTGGTTATCTTTGCAGGCAGGCTTTGAGTAAGCTGTTGATACTTCATGTCTCAGTATCTGGCATGGAACTGTTATCATCTGTAGGGTTGGTTACTGTCATATTCTGCATGGTTACTGTTATCATCTGTAGGGTTACTTTTATCATCTGCATGGTTAGCATTGTCATGTGCATGGTTAGTGTTATCATCTTACATGGTTACTGTTATCACCTACATGGTTACTGTTATCATCTTACATGGTTACTGTTATCATCTACATGGTTACTGTTATCATCTGCATGGTTAGTGTTTATCATCTGCATGATTACTGTTATCATCTTACATGCTTACTGTTATCATCTTACATGGTTACTGTTATCTTCTCCATGGTTACTGTTATCATCTGCATGGTTACTATTATTATGTTACATGGTTATTGTTATCATCTTACATAGTTACTGTTATCTACATGGGTACTGTTATCATCTACATGGTTACTGTTATCATCTGCATGGTTACTGTTATTACCTACATGGTTACTGTTATCATCTACATGGTCACTGTTATCATCTACATGGTTACTGTTATCACTTACATGGTTACTGTTATCATCTGAATGTTATCTGTTATCATCTTACATAGTTACTGTTATGTACATGGGTACTGTTATCATCTACATGGTCACTGTTATCATCTGCATGGTTACTGTTATTACCTACATGGTTACTGTTATCATCTACATGGTCACTGTTATCATCTACATGGTTACTGTTATCACTTACATGGTTACTGTTATCAACTGAATGGTTACTGTATAAATGTAAAATAATCTCGCTAGAATTAATTATACTGACACTAGGCCAGTGACAATCTTCAGACATTAGATGAGCAAAGACCTCTTAGTAATGAGCAACGAAGTCAATATCTACAAGAATGAAGAATTTAATCAACAGTATTGGTAGATGTTCTGTTAACATTTGCATAATTTTTCATTTCATCTCATAAACACAATTAGATCTGGGAGGAAACTCTTGTTACCTTGTATTCACTTTTTTCTTCCCACATCTATCTGGAATTCCCTAAAAAGTAAAGCTTTTTACAGGTACCTTCTCCAAAAATCAAGGTTAGAATTAAAAATGCGAATTTCAATATCATATTTCTATATGAATTAACTGACCATTTTTTCAAGAAGAAGTGTATGTACAAAAGTTGGATCTTTTGACAATTGCAACTGCTTTGCACTCTACATAGTTTTCAATCTAGACATTTCTTTTCTAATTTGTGCAATGTCAGCAGGATAGACTTGACAACAACCACCAATCCAGGTAGCGCCTAGAGACAGCCAATCAGGGACGAATGTTTGAACTTCTGCGCATTTCTCCTTCCCATACCATCTGTAACAGAAATGATACTCCATCACTACTGATGCTATCACTACACAACTACTGATGCTGTCACTAGACAACCACTGATGCTGTCACTACACAACCACTGATTATCACTACACAACCACTGATGCTATCACTACACAGCTAGTGATGCTGTCACTACACAACCACTGATGCTGTCACTAGACAACCACTGATGCTGTCACTACACAACCATTATTATCACTACACAACCACTGATGCTATCACTACACAGCTAGTGATGCTGTCACTACACAACCACTGATGCTGTCACTACACAACCATTATTATCACTACACAACCATTATTATCACTACACAACTACTGATGCTCTCACTACACAGCTAGTGATGCTCTCACTACACAACCACTGATGCTGTCACTACACAACTACTGATGCTCTCACTACACAACCACTGATGCTGTCACTACACAACCACTGATGCTATCACTACACAACCACTGATGCTGTCACTAGACAACCACTGATGCTGTCACTACACAACCACTGATTATCACTACACAACTACTGATGCTATCACTACACAACCACTGATGCTGTCACTACACAACTACTGATGCTATCACTACACAACCACTGATGCTGTCACTACACAACCATTATTATCACTACACAACCATTATTATCACTACACAACTACTGATGCTCTCACTACACAGCTAGTGATGCTGTCACTACACAACCACTGATGCTGTCACTACATAACCAATGATGCTATCACTACACAACCACTGATGCTGTCACTACACAACCACTGATGCTGTCACTACACAACCACTGATGCTGTCACTACACAACCACTGATTATCACTACACAACTACTGATGCTCTCACTACACAACTACTGATGCTCTCACTACACAACCACTGATGCTGTCACTACACAACCACTGATGCTATCACTACACAACCACTGATGCTGTCACTACACAACTACTGATGCTGTCACTAGACAACCACTGATGCTGTCACTACACAACTACTGATGCTGTCACTACACAACCACTGATGCTGTCACTACACAACCACTGATGCTATCACTACACAACCACTGATTATCACTACACAACCACTGATTATCACTACACAACTACTGATGCTCTCACTACACAACTACTGATGCTATCACTACACAACCACTGATGCTGTCACTACACAACTACTGATGCTGTCACTAGACAACCACTGATGCTGTCACTACACAACTACTGATGCTGTCACTACACAACCACTGATGCTGTCACTACACAACCACTGATGCTATCACTACACAACCACTGATTATCACTACACAACTACTGATGCTGTCACTACACAACCACTGATGCTGTCACTACACAACTACTGATGCTGTCACTACACAACCACTGATGCTGTCACTACACAACTACTGATGCTATCACTACACAACTACTGATGCTGTCACTACACAACCACTGATGCTATCACTACACAACCACTGATTATCACTACACAACTACTGATGCTATCACTACACAACCACTGATGCTGTCACTACACAACTACTGATGCTATCACTACACAACCACTGATGCTGTCACTACACAACCACTGATGCTATCACTACACAACCACTGATTATCACTACACAACCACTGATGCTATCACTACACAACCACTGATTAATACTACACAACTACTGATGCTATCACTACACAACTTGACCACTCATCTATAACAGAAACGTCACTACAGGTAGCACTAAATGCCTGGATAAATGCCATTAAAGGCCCTCACCTCAATGAATAACACTGAAAGGTCCTTGCCTTAACCAATGCCATTAAAAGACTATTGCTTTGACAAATGCCACTGAATGGCCATCACCTCGATCAGTGTTACTCAAACATCCTTTCCTAAATCAATACCACTAAGAGGCCCTCATCTCAATCAACGGCCGCTGAATGGCCATCACCTTGATTAGTGTTACTCAAAGGTCCTTTACGAAATCAATGCCACTGAATGGTTAACACCTTGATCAGTGTTACTTAAAGGTCCTTTCCTAAATCAATGCCACTAAGAGGCCCTCATCTCAATCAATGCCACTGAATGGCCAACACCTCGATCAGTGTTACTCAAAGGTTCTTTCCTAAATCAATGCCACTGAATGGCCATCACCTTGATCAGTGTTACTCAAAGGCCCTTTCCTAAATCAATGCCACTGAATGGCCAACACCTCGATCAATGTTACTTAAAGGCACTTTCCTAAATCAATGCCATCAAGAGGCCCTCATCTCAATCAATGCCGCTGAATGGCCATCACCTCAATCAATGTTACGTAAAGGCCCTTTCCTAAATCAATGCCACTAAGAGGTCATCATCTCAATCAATGCCAATGAAAGGCTTTTTCCTTGTCCAATGCTACTGAATGCTACAATGCACACGTGAAAATTTCAGAAGGAAAAAAAAGTGGATATCAATCAATTACCCTTTGCCTGCCTCATACTGTTCTCCGCTGTTAGGTTTGGCTATAACAGCCTTTTTGATTGGCTGGTGCTGGATGCTTCTCAGTAGTGAGGTCACATGACCTGGAGCTGTACAATTCATGCCCACCCCGATGAAACACTCCGACTGGATGGCTGGTAAGATAGCATTTGCAAAGGTTTCCCCATGACATGTGTGACATCCATCCTGTAGAAAAGTGGAAGGATTAAATAAACATAAAATATTAGAAATTCATATTTGTGAGGGTTTCACTCTGTGACATGTGTATAAGTTCATGGCAAACAAAATCCAGGGAGATGAGATAGCTGATCAGAAGTTATACATGTGGCTGTTGTGTTAACTGGAGCACACCCACCTCTGTCACAAATATGCACGGTGCCTGTCCAGATACAAGGCTTAGTGACAGCAGCACACCCACCTCTGTCACAAATGTGCACTGTGCCTGTTCAGGTACAGGGCTTGATGACATGGGCACACCCACCTCTGTCACAAATATGCACTGTGCCTGTCCAGATACAAGGTATGATGACAGCAGCACACCCACCTCTGTCACAATTGTGCACTGTGTCTGCCCAGATACAAGGTATGATGACAGGAGCACATCCACCTCTGTCACAAATGTACACTGTGCCTATCCAGATGCAAGGTATGATGACAGGAGCACACCCACCTCTGTCACAAATGTGCACTGTGCCTGTTCAGATACAAGGTATGATGATAGGAGCACACCCACCTCTGTCACAAATGTGCACTGTGTCTGTCCAGATACAAGGTATGATGACAGGAGCACACCCACATCTGTCACAAATGTGCACTGTATCTGTCCAGATACAAGGTATGATGACAGGAGCACACCCACCTCTGTCACAAATGTGCACTGTGTGTGTTCAGATATAAGGTATGATGACAGGAGCACACCCACCTCTGTCACAAATGTACACTGTGTCTGTCCAGATACAAGTTATGATGACAGGAGCACACCCACCTCTGTCACAAATGTGCACTGTGTCTGTCCAGACACAAGGTATGATGACAGGAGCACACCCACCTCTGTCACAAATGTGCACTGTGTGTGTTCAGGTACAAGGTATGATGACAGGAGCACACCCACCTCTGTCACAAATATGTACTGTGACTGTGCCTGTCCAGATACAAGGCTTGGTGACAGCAGCACACCCACCTCTGTCACAAATGTGCACTGTGTCTGTCCAGATACAAGGTATGATGACAGGAGCACACCCACATCTGTCACAAATGTGCACTGTATCTGTCCAGATACAAGGTATGATGACAGCAGCACACCCACCTCTGTCACAAATGTGCACTGTGCCTGTTCAGATACAAGGTATGATGACAGGAGCACACCCACCTCTGTCACAATTGTGCACTGTGTCTGTCCAGATACAAGGTATGATGACAGGAGCACACCCACCTCTCTCACAAATGTGCACTGTGTCTGTCCAGATACAAGGTATGATGACAGGAGCACACCCACCTCTCTCACAAATGTGCACTGTGTGTGTTCAGATGCAATCCTTGATGACAGGAGCACACCCACCTCTGTCACAACTGTGCACTGTGTCAGTCCAGATATAAGGTATGATGACAGGAGCACACCCACATCTGTCACAAATGTGCACTGTGTCTGTCCAGACACAAGGTATGATGACAGGAGCACACCCACCTCTGTCACAAATGTACACTGTGTCTGTCCAGATACAAGGTATGATGACAGCAGCACACCCACCTCTGTCCCAATTGTGCACTGTGTCTGTCCAGATACAAGGTATGATGACAGGAGCACACCCACTTCTGTCACAATTGTGCACTATGTTTGCCCAGATACAAGGCTTGGTGACAGCAGCACGCCCACCTCTGTCACAAATGTACACTGTGTCTGTCCAGATACAAGGTATGATGACAGGAGCACACCCACCTCTGTCACAAATGTGCACTGTGTGTGTTCAGATATAAGGTATGATGACAGGAGCACACCCACCTCTGTCATAAATGTGCACTGTGTCTGTCCAGATACAAGTTATGATGACAGGAGCACACCCACCTCTGTCACAAATGTGCACTGTGTCTGTCCAGACACAAGGTATGATGACAGGAGCACACCCACCTCTGTCACAAATGTGCACTGTGTCTGTCCAGATACAAGGTATGATGACAGCAGCACACCCACCTCTGTCCCAATTGTGCACTGTGTCTGTCCAGATACAAGGTATGATGACAGGAGCACACCCACTTCTGTCACAATTGTGCACTATGTTTGCCCAGATACAAGGCTTGGTGACAGCAGCACGCCCACCTCTGTCACAAATGTACACTGTGTCTGTCCAGATACAAGGTATGATGACAGGAGCACACCCACCTCTGTCACAAATGTGCACTGTGTGTGTTCAGATATAAGGTATGATGACAGGAGCACACCCACCTCTGTCATAAATGTGCACTGTGTCTGTCCAGATACAGGGTATAATGACAGGAGGACATCCACCTCTGTCACAATTGTGCTCTGTGTCTGTCCAGATACAAGGTATGATGACAGGAGCACACCCACCTCTGTCACAATTGTGCTCTGTGTCTGTCCAGATACAAGGTATGATGACAGGAGCACACCCACCTCTGTCACAAATGTACACTGTGTCTGTCCAGATACAAGGTATGATGACAGCAGCACACCCACCTGTGTCACCATTGTGCACTGTGTCTGTCCAGATACAAGGTATGATGACAGGAACACACCTACCTCTGTCACAAATGTGCACTGTGTCTGTCCAGATACAAGGTATGATGACAGGAGCACACCCATCTCTGTCACAAATGTGCACTGTGTCTGTCCAGATACAAGGTATTGTGACAGGAGCACACCCACCTCTGTCACAATTGTACACTGTGTCTGTCCAGATACAAGGTATGATGACAGGAGCACACCCACCTCTGTCACAAATGTACACTGTGCCTGTCCAGATACAAGGTATGATGACAGGAGCACACCCACCTCTGTCACAAATGTACACTGTGTGTGTTCAGATACAAGGTATGATGACAGCAGCACACCCACCTCTGTCACAAATATGCACTGTGCCTGTCCAGATACAAGGTATGATGACAGGAGCACACCCACCTCTGTCACAATTGTGCACTGTGTCTGTCCAGATACAAGGTATGATGACAGGAGCACACCCACCTCTGTCACAAATGTACACTGTGTCTGTCCAGATACAAGGTATGATGACAGGAGCACACCCGCCTTTGTCACAAATGTACACTGTGTCTGTCCAGATACAAGGTATGATGACAGGAGCACACCCACCTCTGTCACAAATGTACACTGTGCCTATCCAGATACAAGGTATGATGACAGGAGCACACCCACCTCTGTCACAAATGTGCACTGTGCCTGTCCAGATACAAGGTATGATGACAGGAGCACACCCACCTCTGTCACAATTGTGCACTGTGTCTGTCCAGATACAAGGTATGATGACAGGAGCACACCCACCTCTGTCACAAATGTACACTGTGTCTGTCCAGATACAAGGTATGATGACAGGAGCACACCCGCCTTTGTCACAAATGTACACTGTGTGTGTTCAGATACAAGGTATGATGACAGGAGCACACCCACCTCTGTCACAAATGTACACTGTGCCTGTTCGGATACAAGGTATGATGACAGCAGCACGCCCACCTCTGTCACAAATGTACACTGTCTGTCCAGATACAAGGTATGATGACAGGAGCACACCCACCTCTGTCACAATTGTGCACTGTCTGTCATGATACAAGGCTTGATGTGTGCTCCTCTATTTAAGCTTTACTATTTTAATCTGGTCTGCCATAAATTGAGCAACAAAAGCATTCTTTCGTTAAACTGGTGAGAATTTCTGGGCTGTTTTTAGTGCTTGTGCCATCGACTGTTGTCCTGAACAGACATGGTGTACAATGTACTATTCATATTGTAGACGATGATGATAATGTGCATATATAAACTCATCACATGACGATAATGTGAGTAAATGAGTTAGTGAGTAAGTGCTTGGGCTTTAATGTCTTACTTAACAAGACATATGACGACGAAGGAATCCTTAGAGTGCATGTAATGTGCCTCCTTGTTGCAGGGCGGATTTCCACCGCTCTTTTATCTAGTGCTGCTTCACTGAGATGAATTACCGAAGGCAAGTAAGCTGCCCTGCCCGAGCCATTATACTGATACGAGTCAACCAGTGGTTGCACTATCCCCTTCAAGCTGAGCGCCAAGCGAGGAAGTTACAACTTCCTCTTTTAAAGTCTTAGGTGTGACTCGACCCAGGATTGATCCTGGATCTACCGCTCCCGAAGCCATCTCATGATGATAATGTGCATATGTAAACCCATCACATCATGGTAATGTACACCTGTAAACTCATCACATGATGATAACATACAGCTATAAACTCATCAGATGATGAAAGGTACATATAGAAACTCATGACATGATGATAATGTACATATATAAACTCATGACATGATGATAATGTACATATAGAAACTCATGACATGATGATAATGTACATATATAAACTCAAGACATGATGATAATGTACATATAGAAACTCATGACATGATAATGTATATATATAAACTCATGACATGATGATAATGTACATATAGAAACTCATGACATGATGATAATGTACATATAGAAACTCATGACATGATGATAATGTACATATAGAAACTCATGACATGATGATAACGTGCATATATAAACCCATCACATGATGATGATGTATATATATATAAACTCTTACAAGAAGACATCAGGCAAGCTTCGGTGTTACACAATACTTTACCTTACAAGAATAAGTCAGATAAGCCTTGGTGTTTGGGAATTCAGTTTGAAGCAATCCTATGACAGCTTCAGCCTCTTTCTGAGCAGGAATAGTCTCCACACCCAAAATGTCCACTCCAGACTCGACTAGAGCTTGTATACGAGGAAGATGCCAATCCTGCAGTTCCTGTATAACAAACAAAACTCATAAATAAATCTTCTGACATCACACAGGTTCACAGGTAGCTATTTAAATGTATTCATTTATTTGATTGTTGCTCAACACCTTAATCAAGAATCTTTCACTACTACCATGGTGATCAGGTAGGTGTTGTAAACCAGAGTGCCAGGAGAAAACAACTGACCATCAGCAGGTATCTGAAGAACATCCTACATTTCTTATTTATGTATTCGTTTGGTGTTTTACGCTGTGTTCAAGAATATTTCACTTATACGGCGATTGTGGAAGGAAACCGGGCAGAGCCGGGGGAAACCCATAATCATTCACAGGTTTCTGGCAGACTTTCACACTTTTGCCAGGATGGGCTAGACTTGAACTCACAGCGACTGTACTGGTGAGGGGCTCCTGGGTAATTACGCTGCGCTAGCACGCGAACCAGCTGAGCTGCAGACGCCACCATCCTACATGAAAGCTGCGGCAAAAACAGCAAGAACTTGATTTGAACATGTGACCTTACTGGTCAAGGGTGTGACAGTCCCAGGCAGCTTTAACCATCTGAGCCAGCAAACATTATCTCACCAAACAGAATTATGCCAACTGATACAGAGTTATATTCCTGGCATCACAAACCAACTGAGAAAGTTCTGCATCTATGAACATGTGTGTATGTGTGTTTGAATGCTGGGGATTTTTATGTCATACTTAACAATTATGAACTAATTGTGATGCCGGCGGAGGCAACGGTGGTGGTGGAGGCCAGTTTGGCTTTTGGCCAGTCATAGGGTTGCAGTGGCCACCCATAGTGCACAGATAACCAATCATTGGTATAGTGATTTGCATATCAAAGACTAAGGAAGTCTTTTATCTCATACCTCAGAATTTTTGCTCAGCTATTCACAGGGTTCCAATTGCCTTCCATAGTACATGGATTGCCAAATGCAGTTTGTGATTTGCATATCAAAGACCTCTGTGGTAAAGTTGTGCACTAAGTCCCCCACAGTGTGTTTTAGCACCACAATGATTTACAACTCCACAACATATGAAGTCACTGCTCAGCCATCCTTATGAATGCAATAAAAAGTCATAATTGTGACAATATAATAATTTCGGTCTTTCTTGTTGATTTAACGGCAAGATTTTAGCACTATATAATTAGAGGAGGATATCTGTGTACGGCAGTATCAATCATTATACTTCGTTTTGGTTTTGAGGTCAATATTTGAATGCATCACATGACCTGAGCATTATGCAGTTTCACTGGCTGCCTCAATCAGGCAAGTCGCAGGTATTTTCTGAATGCACGTGGAAAGGTCAGCCAGAAGCCTGCGGATGGTCGTGGGTTTCCCCTAGGCTCTGCCCGGTTTCCTCTCACTATAATGCTGGCCGCTGTCGTATAAGTGAAATATTCTTGAAATAAATAAATAAATACCGGTAATAAAAAAGAACAAATCAAATAAATAAATAAATATTTTCTGAATGAAATGTTCTGCCCCCAGCAAACCCACGCCACATGTTTCTACACACATATTCCTACACAACAGATGTATATATACTTACCTGCACAGTGAGATATTCAACGTATTTTCCCGTGTATTCCGAGCCATCATGACAACAAGCACCATACGGACCAACGGAGCCGGCCACTAGAACTTTAGGGGTCTGGATTCCTGTAAACAGTCATACAATGTCAAACAATCATTTCTGGTAGCTTTGTTAGGGAACAGAACAAAAATAAAGGCTATGATACTAATAATAATCAGCACAAAACTAGGAACCGGCACAACTGCCCTCAAGTCTCAGAATGGAACAGAACCCACGATATCCTATCTCCAGTCACAGCCAATCAGTGTTCAAATGCCATTAGGTATGTATGCACACTTTGTCTCCCAAAGCTAAATATGTTTACAAGAATGAAGTAGAGAATTTACTTTTTTTTGTTACTTATCATTACTATATGTAGTCGCTGGGAAACTAGCTTATGGGGGCATTGACGCAACATAATTTTTATCGTAGACTTAATATGCCTGAAAAATTTGAACACAGAAAGAAAACAAGCTCTGGAGGGCACATTTGAGATTTTAGGGAGCACTTGCAAGGGTGCTTGTTTTGCTATCATTTCAAACAGCTCCAAACTGAAATTTGAAAGGCTGATAGCGAATGTCAGTCAACTAAAAAAAATAATTGAAACCTTTCAATACAGTAATAAAAATGAGCTGATTACTATATAACAGATGCCTAGCCAACTTGTCATACAGGTCTGTCAGCAACCTGCAGATGGTTGTGGGTTTCATCCCGGCTCTGCCCGGTTTCCTCTCACTATAATGCTGGCCGCCGTCATATAAGTGAAATATTCTTGAGTATGGCGTAAAATACCAATCAAATAAATAAATAAATAAATTTGTCATACACACAAATAGTGACATATAATAATGTATATAGCAAATCTGCATGATGAAAAATACTGCGTACCGTTACACAGAAAAATATTATGAACACTACAACATTAAGATATCAGTGTCATTAAAGAGAAATATGTCCTAAAATATTTTTTTCTTTTACTATGTTTAAATACTTTAAGTGAAGGGCATTTACCAGGATCTTGTGATAAAACATCTGAACAGGCCTTTCGAGCTAGAGATGTGCTTCTTTTTATCAGGTCAATCGCTTCATTTTCTGTTATTCTGAGATGCTCCCTAAATCCTGGCACACTTGCTTGATAACTGGCAGTCAGAATGACACTGGCGCCTGCCTGCAAAAAACTGGTGTAACAAATGTATCTCTTGATATTTATTTGGTTTATATGTTTCATGTCGCACTTAAGAACTTAATATTGCAAGGCATGCAGCCAAACTCGTGTTTCATTTGTGGTGAAAAAAAAACAAGGCATTTAATCCCTGCTATGCAGAAACAACTTTACAACTTGGAGTGGAGCAGCTTAGACTTTTGTCAGACTATTATATACGTTCCGGTAATTGACATTTTTCAGGCAATAATTTCATTCTTTTTCTTTTTTTTTTTTTTAATGATTTGAAGATCTTTTCAACTTGCCTGACAAAATGCAATATCATTCAGATGGCTTTAAGTATTGCATAAAACAAAGACAAGGAATTGCATGCACCAGTTGGACTTAAAATAGAAAACAGAAAAAAATATTTAAAATGTTCTACTATACAACAACCTCATGTTGCCTTGAATAAGACCCAAACTTTCCAATCTTCTTGTCAAATTAAAAACATTTAATCACATAAAGTATTTAATATTTAGCATTCACCCTGACATATGATTTCTTATTAACTGCAACTATATAGGCCTACATTAAATGAAAAAGAATTTGAAATTTTCAGCAGCATCAGTGAGAACTCACACCTTAATCATAATGACTGAAAAATTTGATTCTAATACTCCCTGTAGATGTTAGTCAGTTAGGACTAACTAGACTGAGAGCGTATCTGCCCACAAGCACCATGGTGCGAAATCACGGTGTCTCATAGCCTTACCTCTTATGAGCTGATATGATGTAGTCAGGGTCCGTGTGTAAAAGTCGTGCCGTCCATAAAGGGTCAGCCTGAAATATGTTGTGCAAAAAGGATTAAAATTATATTCGAACCCATGAGACATTCAGTCGTTCACCTCTATGACACTTCATTTTCTTTCTCGTCACAACTTTATTATTGAAACCTAGGTGTGGTAGGCAGTACAATTTTTCACAATCATTTTTGTGCTATTTGGGATGAATTCATCTCTTGCAACAATTTCTGGCAGAAATGAAATGAAATAAAAAGTCATTGTGAGGTATTAAGAGTGATATTTGTTTAATAAGCCAAATAAGTTTATTTAATTTCTATACTACAGGAAATTAACATTGCTTCTTTTTATTATATCTTTTCCTGTTTTTAATTACACAGCTTACTTTTGACAAAATTCACTCTTTGAAATATGTATTAATATCACGTTATTTACGAAAAACAAAAAGAAAAATGCAACCGCTGATGAAGCCTCCGAGGGGATTCGAACCCATGACCTCCAGTTTACTAGACTGGCGCTCTAACCAACTGAGCTACGGAGGCTTCCATGCTGCACTTCATTTTTAAGCGGAGATATACTTTGTATACCGCTAAGCGCGCTGCGCTCGACTGATTCTGCGTAAACTGTTTTTCTTTGTGTGGTGATTTTGTGACTCTTACATCAATTTTGATGTTCCCAATTCGCTCCACAGTGTAAGCGAGCCCACCATCAAGTACTCTAGGCGTCGTATCCATGTCCTCCACACACAACATCTGGCTACTATTGATAAATTTCACTGAAACTCACATCTTCCACTCCGATCGAAAATGAAAACTACACAGCGGGGTTCAAGAAGGTTGTGTACACTTTAACGACTGTGATCCATTTATCTGAATCTTTTATTGATTCAGTGCAAAATCGTTTATTAAATTTAACTGAAAAATAATTTTAAACGATCCAGATTTCAAATTAGTGGAAACAAATGTGATAGCTGTTGGAAGGAAATTTTTTCCATGATATCTTACCATCAGGACCCTCAAAATGTCCCGCGCATTTGACCGGCTCGCCAACAAGGTTACGTCCCTTGTCACTCAGGCCAAGAGCATGTGGGTCGGCTGTGTTTAGACTTGTCATTTGTTTTTCTTTTGTTGATTATATTTTCAAGCCATCTTTGTCTGCTTCAAAATGTGATGATGTAAAACCCCTGGTCCTTTTCCACGTGCGATAGCTCAAGTGGGAGAGGTAAGATTAAGCCAAAAATGATTATGTACACAATAAGATGAAAACATCACATACAAACGCAACAACTTATCTGTGTTGAGGACGCGTACATCAAGTGCCTGGACGTAGATGTTTTTACGGTAGCCTTACATGAACGGCATTTAAAGTCAACGTATATTTTCATAGTCTTTTAATGATATTATAAAGCCTGTTGACACAATACCACAGCCAAAATACATATGAATACAGTAAAAATTAGAAGTTAGGTAGAGCCTACAGACATCTGTTCTGGTCTTTAGGGTGATCTGTATGCGCAGAGTAAACCCTACAGCCATCATACTTTATAAATTACAAGCTGTCATTTAACAGAAAAATCAATTCAGAGAAATGAGTTTTCGTGAATTAAAAATATTTTTAAATGCAAAGCTGAAAACTTAAGAAAGAAAATAAAAATTGATTTTAACACCAGAGTTATACTTCAACATTTAATTTAAATGAATTATTTAAAACTCTCATGTTAAATTACTTCGATTTAAATTCCTGCCAAATTTACCAAAGGATGTGAAATAGAAGACCTTATGTACAAAAATAGTTAAGTTTATTGAAGTAAGCCCATGTAGCCAGGTTATACTTGTTCACTATGATTAAGTATAGCCTGATTAAGTGGTCTACCTGAAGTGTACTACCTGAAGTGTTAATTGATAATAGTATGTAGATTAGCCACATGTCAGATTCCTGCATCATTAATTTAGCCCAGTGTTCAAAACCCAAATTATTTATTTATTTGATTGATATTTTATACTGTACTAAAGAAATTAATATCTCACTTATATGTCGGCAGCCAGCATTATTGTGGGAGCATAAAGACCATCTGCAGGTTGCTGACGGACCTTTCTCACATACGACAAAGCGTAATTAAATTAACGCTGAAATTTTTCAAAGCAAAAAATATTATTCTTATTTATCTCCATACGTATAATAATATAATTAATTTATTCTATAATAATAAATCGTACTAATGCAACATTTGCCAGTGTTTTGCGTATCTATCTATGTAAAAACACTAATTTTGTATGCAACACAGAAGTTATGTATGTTATGTATACCAATAAATAAACTGAAACTCAAAAGGATTTAAAAAAAAAAACCTTGACTTAACTTAAATGTCCACTACTGTTGTGTCGTCTGCAGATGCCAGCTTTCCCTGTGTTGATGGTTCAGTATATAAATGACACAACAGAAGTTCGTTATTCTGACGGATCAAGACTTGAGCTGTCCCCGTGTGGATCAGTGTTCCAGTATGAGGAGGCGAGGCCAGAGTCACGGCACCCTGTACAGGGTAGGTGTTGTGTGTCATGTGTCGTTATGAGGGGTTGTGCTGGGTATATCTTCAATTGTTCAATAATATAACTCCCGCCCCTGTTATTTGTTTTGATTGACCTAGATGTCACAGAGCGTGGCCTGGTAATGTTACAAAGTGCAGTCACTAGCAACCTCATCACTAATCTCTCCTTGTGTCCTTTTGCATAGAATTTCAGACTTTCATCATGAAAACTCATACCTGCCTAAAGTTTAGAAAGTTCCCGTCATTGTGATACCAAGCCAGCACCTATACCCAAAAATAAGAGGCTGGCAGGGAAAAAGACTACACCGTAAAATTCACAGAATTACAATTTGTCCAGAAAAACAGAAGTGCTAATAGGGTACTCTGTTCCTGCTAGTGTCTTTCCACTTTGTTATAGTATTTATGTATTTATTTATTTGATTGGTGTTTTGCGCCGTACTCAAGAATATTTCACTTATATGATGGCGGCCAGCGTTATAGTGTGAGGAAACCGGGCAGAGCACGGAGGAAACCTACAACCATCCGCAGGTTGCTGGCAGACTTCCCACTACTTTGTTATAGTAAAGACCCGAATATATGAAAGGCGATAGAGCCTTATATTTCATATGATAGAGCCTTTTATTAACTGAGGTCCCATTGGTATGCAAAATGCTTAGCTCACAATTTAGAAACAGGATTCCACAAGTATGCAGAATGCTTAGCTTACAATTTAGAAATAGGATTCCACCAGTATGCAGAATGCTTACCTTACAATTTAGAAATAGGATTCCACCAGTATGCAGATTGCTTAGCTTACAACTTAGAAAATAGGATTCCACCAGCATGCAGAATGCTTAGCTTACAACTTAGAAATAGGATTCCACCAGTATGCAGAATGCTTAGCTTACAACTTAGAAATAGGATTCCACCAGTGTGCAGAATGCTTAGCTTACAACGTGGAAATAGGATTCCACCAGCATGCAGAATGCTTAGCTTACAACTTAGAAATAGGATTCCACCAGCATGCAGAATGCTTAGCTTACAATTTAGAAATAGGATTCCACCAGTATGCAGAATGCTTAGCTTACAACGTGGAAATAGGATTCCACCAGCATGCAGAATGCTTAGCTTACAACTTAAAAATAGGATTCCACCAGCATGCAGAATGCTTACCTTACAACTTAGAAATAGGATTCCACCAGCATGCAGAATGCTTAGCTTACAACTTAGAAATAGGATTCCACCAGCATGCAGAATGCTTACCTTACAACTTAGAAATAGGATTCCACCAGCATGCAGAATGCTTACCTTACAACTTAGAAATAGGATTCCACCAGTGTGCAGAATGCTTAGCTTACAACGTGGAAATAGGATTCCACCAGCATGCAGAATGCTTAGCTTACAATTTAGAAATAGGATTCCACCAGCATGCAGAATGCTTAGCTTACAACTTAGAAATAGGATTCCACCAGCATGCAGAATGCTTAGCTTACAATTTAGAAATAGGATTCCACCAGTATGCAGAATGCTTACCTTACAACGTGGAAATAGGATTCCACCAGCATGCAGAATGCTTAGCTTACAACTTAAAAATAGGATTCCACCAGCATGCAGAATGCTTAGCTTACAACTTAGAAATAGGATTCCACCAGCATGCAGAATGCTTAGCTTACAACTTAAAAATAGGATTCCACCAGCATGCAGAATGCTTAGCTTACAACTTAGAAATAGGATTCCACCAGCATGCAGAATGCTTACCTTACAACTTAGAAATAGGATTCCACCAGCATGCAGAATGCTTAGCTTACAATTTAGAAATAGGATTCCACCAGTATGCAGAATGCTTAGCTTACAACGTGGAAATAGGATTCCACCAGCATGCAGAATGCTTAGCTAACAACTTAGAAAAAGGATTCCACCAGCATGCAGAATGCTTAGCTTACAACTTAGAAATAGGATTCCACCAGTATGCAGAATGCTTAGCTTACAACGTGGAAATAGGATTCCACCAGCATGCAGAATGCTTAGCTTACAACTTAGAAATAGGATTCCACCAGCATGCAGAATGCTTAGCTTACAACTTAGAAATAGGATTCCACCAGCATGCAGAATGCTTACCTTACAACTTAGAAATAGGATTCCACCAGTATGCAGAATGCTTAGCTTACAATTTAGAAATAGGATTCCACCAGTATGCAGAATGCTTAGCTCACAATTTAGAAATACGATTACATTTACATCACCTCTCTTGTGCCTGATTCAGGAGTGGTAGATCCAGGGTCAAATCCTGGGTCAGGTCACACCTAAGACTTTAAGAGAAGGAGTTGCAGCTTCCTGTCTTGGCGTTCAGCCTGAAGGGGATGGTGCAACTGCTGGTTGACCCGTATCAGTATAATGCCTCGTGCGGGTTGGCTTACTTGCCTTCGGTAAGGCGTCTCAGTGAAGCATCACTAGATAAAAGAACGGTGGAAGTCCATCCTGCAACAACCCCAAGCACTCACTCACTCTCTCGTGTAATTTGGGGATGTGTATTTTTTTTTTTTTTTTTATGTAAGCTTATGGGTTTTGGTATCAAAAAATATAAATATCCTGCATTATAAATTTTTCATGTATTATAGCTATTTATTACAAGGGAATATTTATCAGCATTCAGACTTTAACGCATGTGTAACCATTTTTTTTAACGCTAGGAGTGGATGTTATTCAGCAGAGGTCTGCATTTGTCACCAGCCAGTATCGAGACAAACTCATCGAGGCTCTAGACTTCCGAAATCGTTTTGCGGAGCGACCCTATATTTGTCAGGAACTGTTCTCAAAGGAGGATATTGTGGTAGGTTTGTTTGAGACAGTGTTAGGTGCACAGAGATGCTTTGTTTACGTGGTAAATACTCCATTGTCTTAAGTCATATGCAGTCCACCTTGATGATCCATCTATGAGTAACACATTTTTCATGACATGAAATCTGACATGTTTTGTCATAGATTTTATGACGTATTTGTGAAACTTTGCTTTCAGACGTGACATGAAGAGACATTTCGTTAGTTGTTGTTATAAATTTTTGATGAAATCTACTAATATTAATTAGTAGGTATGAAAGATACACTAGTTTATCTTGGTGTCAGGAGATATCATTACTAATTCTCACGTAATTGTCATAAATTGTAAACAGTACATTCATCTCTGTGGCTTCTTTGGGGCCTCTTTGGCTCAGTTCGTAGGGTAATGACCCTGGAGTCACTTACAGATGTTTTTGCTGTGAGTTCAAGTCCAGCTTATGCTGGCTTCCTCTCTAGCGGTAAGTGAGAATGTCTTGCAGCAACCTGCGGACGGTCGTAGGTTTCCCGGGGCTCTGCCCGGTTTCCGCCCACCATAATGCTGTCATATAAGTGAAATATTCCTGAGTACGGCGTAAAACACCATTCAGGAAAATAAATAAATAAATCTCTGTGTCTGATTCTTTTTTAATGATATGTTCTTTTTGGAATAAGTATTGTTTTAAAGCAAAAATCAGTGTATGTGTTTGTGAGAGAAAAAAAAACAAAAATGTCCAAAATGCTTGTTTTTAGATAAAGTGTTGTATTCTTGATTCCTTTCTAGCAACTTTACTCCAACATTGTTGAAGCAGCCTGGCCCAGTACTACAGATGATGCAGAAGTATTACAAGATGGCAGCATACGGTTGACATCACAGGATGAGTTTGCTAGTCTCGTTTTCTCTCCTCACGGGCGAGATTTCACTGTCTGCTACCTCTCCAAAACCAGCACCTGTCCTCCGTCTTCCCAGCTGGCAATACCAAAACGGCAGCATAGCAGTCCTGTGGAAACTCGAGTTAGACATGTGTCAGCAGGGAGTAACTCTGGTGTTTCTGATAAGTCAGATGGCAGCTTTAAGTTACCAGGGAAACCATCTAAAAGGAAAGGGAGCAGTAGGCGGAAACACAAAGGCTCTCAGTTTGGCAGCTTGACGGTAGAGCCTTCAGCGACATCCGCTTTTGTGGCCATTGTACCAGCGCAGCGCCCGCATCAGCATCGACGGCAGTCCAGTAATCCTCGGTACTCAGACGGAGAAAGCAGCTCTCACTCTGTTCAGAGTTATGATTCGTTGACATCGTCGATAGAAGACGAGCTTTGCTCAAGCTATCACGATCTCAACATCCAAGCTGCCTCAAAGTCCCGGCAAAATCCCAGCGCTGCTACCTCAAGTGTTCTAAAATCCCGTCCTCAAGGTCGCCGTGGTAACCAGGAGAACTTCTGTCCTCATGTCTCCCCCGGTGTTAGTCCAATTAGCAAAGATCTCAGCCCGCTACACACAGGTACGGCATGGTGCTCGATAGATGGCGGTGCTTCTGGAGAGAACCAATCAAAATGCAGACAGTATTATTGCTGGGTAACTCAGCATGTGTCATGTTCGGACTGCCCCCGATACTGGGAGCACCCTGCCCGGCTTGTTCAGGAGAAGTGGCGAAAACTGCAAGCTCAGGCTGATGATTCAGGTATATATGCAAAAATACATTGATTTTTTTCGTGTGATTGGTGTCGTCAAGAAGTTTTCATTGACATGACAGGGTTCAGGTTTATGGGTGTGGGAGTTTCACTGATATGACAGTGTTCAGGTTTATGGGTGTGGGAGTTTCATTGATATGACAGGGTTCAGGTTTATGGGTGGGGGAGTTTCATTGATTTGACAGGGTTCAGGCTTATGGGTGTGGGAGTTTCATTGACATGACAGGGTTCAGGTTTATGGGTGTGGGAGTTTCATTGATATGACAGGGTTCAGGTTTACGGGTGGGGGAGTTTCATTGACCTGACAAGGTTCAGGTTTATGGGTGGATGAGTTTCATTGACATGACAGGGCTCAGGTTTATGGGTGGCTAAGTTTCATTGACATGACAGGGTTCAGGTTTATGGGTGTGGGAGTTTCATTGACATGACAGTTTTCAGGTTTATGGGTGGGGGAGTTTCACTGATATGACAGGGCTCAGGTTTATGGGTATGGGAGTTTCATTGATATGACAGGGTTCAGGTTTACGGGTGGGGGAGTTTCATTGATTTGACAGGGTTCATTTTTATGGGTGTGGGAGTTTCATTGACATGACAGGGTTCAGGTTTATGGGTGGGTGAGTTTCATTGATATGACAGGGTTCAGGTTTACAGGTGGGTGAGTTTCATTGATATGACAGTGTTCAGGTTTATGGGTGTGGGAGTTTCATTGACATGACAGGGTTCAGGTTTATGGGTGTGGGAGTTTCATTGTTATGACAGGGTTTAGGTTTATGGGTGTGGGAGTTTCATTGACATGACCGTGTTTAGGTTTATGGGTGTGGGAGTTTCATTGACATGACAGGGTTCAGGTTTACAGGTGTGGGAGTTTCATTGTTATGACAGGGTTTAGGTTTATGGGCGTGGGAGTTTCATTGACTTGACAGGGTTCAGATTTATGGGTGTGGGAGTTTCATTGACATGACAGGGTTCAGGTTTATGGGTGTGGGAGTTTCATTGACATGACAGGGTTTAGGTTTACAGGTGGGGGAGTTTCATTGTTATGACAGGGTTCAGGTTTATGGGTGTGGGAGTTTCATTGACATGACAGGGTTCAGGTTTATGGGTTTGGGAGTTTCATTGACATGACAGGGTTCAGGTTTATGGGTGTGGGAGTTTCATTATTATGACAGTTTTCAGGTTTATTAGCCTGAAGAAAATTGTGTAACATTGTATTAAATATGAACTAAAGCTGCTGCTGTTATACTTTGTCTTTGGAAATAATACAGGTGTAACACCCAGTATTAGCTAATAGATTTTTGAACAGCTGGGGCCATTACTTGATTGGTGAAGGACTGTGTAATCGCATTTAGATATCTCTTTAGATCATGTGAGCCAAGGAGGCCTCGAGATGTTGCTTTAAATGGAACCACTGTAGATGAAAAACTGCACTGTCAGCAGTATTGATAATTCTTGTGACTTTTTGTCAGTAGCTGATTCATCTTATATTTGTTCGGGGCGGTTGCTGCGAGTTCAGTCCAGCTCACGCTGACCTTGTTTCCAGTCGTACCTCTGGCAGCATATGGTCATGGGTTTCCCCCCGGCTCTGCCCGCTTTCCTCCCACCATTATGCTGGTCACCGTCATACAAGTGAAATATTCTTGAGTAGGTGTGAAACAACAATCGAATAAATAAATAAATATATTTGTTCCATCAGGTGAAGTGAATTGTCTTTTAATTTGCGTATTGCTTTTTAAAGGTAAATGCCTTCAACTCAAAGATTAGGCATGAAGTATACACTGTGTAGAAATTAGCTTAAATCATTGATAATGGATAGACAAAACAATCAATATTTCAATTTCAGATTAATTACCATCGTTATTAGTGGAATGATATAGAAGTCATGTGGTCAGCATTTCTTTGGTTGTTTGCTTTGAATCAGTTGCAATAATTCATGAGGTTTTTTCATGAGGCATTTCACTTCCCAGATCATGAGAAAGAAACCAATGGCAGTGACCCATCCAGTCTATCATGTGGTCAAAGGGACACAATCCAGAATGATGACAAAAGTCAAGTTTGCATGTGTGAATTACCTCCCCCTGTTGCACTGACCTGCCCTGGACAACACCTGCACTCCTGGTCACCATCTACTGACATAGACCTCAAGGGAAAGGTCAAAGTTGTCATGTCCGAAGGGGTTATTTATAGGTAAATCATAAAAGTTCATTGACTTAGACATGTAAGTGTGGAAATGGGAACAGGAAATTTCAACATTTGTTCATCTCATAAAGTTCTCTTATAATCACTATATCAGACATGGCTTTCATAGCTCAAAGTCATCCTTGTCTTGCATATGGCTCCAAGGTGGGTATTTCACAAAGTTTGTAAAAAAAACAGCTATGAAATAAAGATGAAACAATGTATGATGAATGAAGCATTGTGACAAATCACTTATTCATCGTCAATATATTTTGGAATAAAAAAAAGTTTATTCATTGAAGAATTTTCAACACAGTTTGAGAAATCCAGCACTGGAAAGCTGCTCCTTAGATGAATTTGTTCAGGGGAGATAATTGTAGTGTTCAGGGTGTCACATACTCCTCAGAGCAATGGAACCACTCTTTAAGTTGCCACTGCTAGCAAATTTTGCACAGATATCTTGAACAATGCCACGGTCACTGGGGTCACGGTGAGGAGGCATAAGATGATATCAGAAAGCTTAAAAATCTGTATCTCAACAACTGTTTCTGTCAATACTTGATGGACATGCATTGTGTCTATCTGAAGTTTACACAGCATGATTCTGACTGACACACAATTAAAACTAAATCTACCGTGAAGTGTAAACAAGCCTGTCAAAGGTCAAGTTTATGACAGTAATGTGAAGCAAGCGCTGTAAGGACTAATGGCATGTAATGGCTGGCGTCATGGCTGGTGTCATGGCTGGTGTCATGACTAGAACTCAAGAGCGCTCACATTGGTGAGAAGCTCATGGAACATTGTGCTGTGCTAGCACACTAAACCACTAGGTCACGCAGTTCTGTAATAAACACATAAATATCTGGCTGCACTTTCAGAAGTATTCTGAAAAGTGGAGAAAACCTAAAAATTACTTCAAGGCTGGATGAAAGAGTGTGAAAATGTGGTCTTCAACATTTGTTTTGATTTTTCTTTAGAGAGAAAGAGACCTGTGAAAATATTTTTCGTACAGTGGGTATTTGGGTTTATGTTGTCTTTGTGTAATAATGTTATTAGCGAAGATATAACACATGTTTAATATTTATGTCTGCACTAGAATTTGGTCTTTTTAGTCAACAAATATATTCAACTTGGATTTTGGTCATGGTTATATTTTAATATATTCATAAATACTATCACAATTCATATTAAACACATGTGTTTGGTTATAAACAAAAAAAAATTTACATTGAAATAAATTAATAAGACATGCTTCTTATCCTTATTTAGAACATTATTATGCAAAGATGACATTTTCCAAGAGGTGGATCCAAATAACTACCATACAAAAATATTTACAAGTTTTTTTTCAGTATTTTTATGTTTTGTTCTCCTTCATGTACAACTGTATGTGCATATAGTGCATTGCAGGGGCTGTATTTCATCAACCAAAAGTACGTGTTAAAGTCACATTTCATGTTTGCTCTTAAAAACTGGCTTTGTTAAGTACCTCCGATCCTGATGCAAAGGGTGGTGAGAAAGTAACATGTGTCACTTATGAAACAAGCATTAAAACTTTTTATTATGTGTGCATAAACCCAATCAACAGTTAGGGGGTCTCAGGAGTTCATGCAGATTTAGTCGCCACTGGGCGGAGTTTCTTGAAAACTACCACAGCTAAAAGACGGGATTTTACAGTATGTGTCAGCAGCATCGTTGAGTTGATGGACAGATGCTCATCCAGTCACGGCTTTTACCAACGTTAGTTTACTTTAGCCCTTTCTTTGTCTTGTCTTTATCTGGGTGAACTTGTGAGTCCCCTTTGTATGCCGATTGGGCTTATTTACTATGTTTTTCTCCGTGATACGTGTTTGTAGACTTGTTGGCAGCTCTTCCTTACATCAAGTGGAGATTTACCCGGGAGATAACTCTGTCCTCACATCCCAGGGCCTCACAGGCCATTTCTTCCTTCACATCATACCAAGGGCAGACAACCCAGCAGTAAGTAAATGTGATCTGGCTCACATTTGTAGCTCATACTTATGAATGGATATTAAACAAAGTCTGTTTCATGTGTTTTGAAATTCCATTTCTCATTTTGAAGATGCATCTCTTTTTGATACTGGGCAAATCTTACTTTAGTTCGTGAGTCTGCCTTAAAGGGACTTACCTTAACGTCAGACACTGTGTAGTGTTGTAATTACTTGGTTTACCATGTAACTTTAGTTCTGCTGTGCAAATCGTTGGCAAATTACGAATACTTTATAAAGCATTATTGATAGATAAAAAGATCATATTTGGTTTACTAGAGTTTCAATCTATTGGATAGTTAACATGTGCAGTCCACGAGAGAATGTTGCATTATGGGAATCCTTGCAGTGCCTAATTTGCATGTTATCCTGTCAGGTGGACAGTTTAGACCAGTAAACTGTCACAGTATGACAGTTTTTGTTGATTTATTTCTCACAGTATGACAGTTTCTGTTGATTTATTTCTCACAGTATGACAGTTTTTGTTGATTTATTTCTCACATTTATGACAGTTTTTGCTGATTTATTTCTCACAGTGTGACAGTTTCTGTTGATTTATTTCTCACATTTATGACAGTTTCTGTTGATTTATTTCTCACAGTGTGACAGTTTTTGTTGATTTATTTCTCACAGTATGACAGTTTTTGTTGATTTATTTCTCACATTTATGACAGTTTTTTTTGATTTATTTCTCACTGTGTGACAGTTTTTGTTGATTTATTTCTCACAGTATGACAGTTTCTGTTGATTTATTTCTCACATTTATGACAGTTTTTGTTGATTTATTTCTCACAGTATGACAGTTTTTGTTGATTTATTTCTCACTGTGTGACAGTTTCTGTTGATTTATTTCTCACATTTATGACAGTTTCTGTTGATTTATTTCTCACAGTGTGACAGTTTTTGTTGATTTATTTCTCACAGTATGACAGTTTTTGTTGATTTATTTCTCACATTTATGACAGTTTTTTTTTATTTATTTCTCACTGTGTGACAGTTTTTGTTGATTTATTTCTCACAGTATGACAGTTTCTGTTGATTTATTTCTCACATTTATGACAGTTTTTGTTGATTTATTTCTCACATTTATGACAGTTTTTGTTGATTTATTTCTCACAGTATGACAATTTCTGTTGATTTATTTCTCACATTTATGACAGTTTTTGTGGATTTATTTCTCACTGTGTGACAGTTTTTGTCGATTTATTTCTCACATTTGTGACATACTGTCATATTTTGAGAAATAAATGAACACAGACAGTGTACTATTCCTTGATACTCGTGGATAAAACTCTTGACATTTTTGTGACATTTTTCAAGAGTTATTATATAAAAAAAACTAATTGATGTACTGTTTGTTGCAGGCGTACCTGGTGGAAGAGAAAACTTACTCTGTGAAAGTCCCTCCTCAGGATTTCCCCGGGGAGGCGTACTCCCTGGCCAAGCTCATCAGTAAAGGAGCGCAGTACTTAGCCACCTGTGACGTGGATGTCCAGTTTAAATCCCATGCTGAAGTTTTCTGCTGGAAGGTCTGATAGCCCTCTGAAACTGTGATGATTTAAGAGAGCTAGTACCATATTGTTTCTACTAAATGTGGAATGTAGCTGATATAGTAAAGTGTGAAATCACCTTATAACCAGAAACCCAGCTCGGATTATACCAAAGATTTTAAAAAATGGTACTTGCGAGCAAGGAAATAGGACTGGTGTCAGTATATTGAAATAGGACTGGTGTCAGTATATTGAAATAGGACTGGTGTCAGTATATTCAAATAGGACTGGTGTCAGTATATTCAAATAGGACTGGTGTCAGTATATTGAAATAGGACTGGTGTCAGTATATTCAAATAGGACTGGTGTCAGTATATTCAAATAGGACTGGTGTCAGTATATTGTGACTGGGTGGGGCCTCATGTCTGGTTAGTGGTGGCAGCACTTTGGTGGCATGGAGGCGCCCTGCCACGAGAAGGCACAGTATGTACATGCACCTAATGACTTCTCATGGTCGTATTTCTGAAAAATTGTGAAGTACAATTTCATACATATACTAACATGTACATATACATACCTAATAACCAGGCACACAAAGTTCAGGTTCAGTCCCGGCCTTGGTCTGGGAATTCATAGTCATGGGGTTACCAGTCTGCCTGTCTGTCTGTCTGCCTGCATGTCTGTCTGTCTGTCTGCCTGCATGTCTGTCTGTCTGCCTGCCTGTCTGTCTGTCTGCCTGCATGTCCATCCAAGTGAATGGGTGAATTGCAACACCATTGTTACAGGGACTCCCTGTTTTCAGGGCTATCTATATTGCAGATATGGAGGAAAAGAAGAGGTTTTGGGGAATCCCTGCCCAGACAAAATTACCAATCTCATGCACATTTTGGCTCACCTCCTGTTTATAGATTTCCTTACTCATAAATGCCTGGCTGAAAAGACTTTTAAAAATCGAAGTAGGCAGCTCTATGTAGACAACATAAAGCTATGCATAAATATACTTGCATTTATTTTTTTTTTTTTTGTGATTTTTGTGGAAAGAGTTGTGAAACACTTGAATTCTAAGGTGGACTTTATGGCCCATACTATCGGAGCTTAAGGAGGTGAAGTCATAGAAAATTTTTCCTACTCAAATCACGACACTGAATGTTGGAATAACTGTTCTTACCCATGAGTTAAAGATAATAGATATAATGTAAAAAAAAAGGTGATGTGACGTCAGAGATTCTAGATAATTGTCAGTATGGCTCATAAACCCCACAGTAGTATTCAAATATTTGAATACCTTTCAACACTTTTAGCAAAAAAATCTGAAAAAAATAAACATAAGTATTTTTTCACATAGTTTTCAGTTGTCTGTATGATGAACCTTACTTCACATTTTAGCTTTCTTTTACTTTAAGTTATGACAACATGTTGGGAATGACTGTCTTGCAGGTGTTTACATAATCGTCTGTTCATTGAAGACCATCCACCTGTATGACAGGCAAGTCTGTACATTAGTCGAAGGAAAGTCTCTCAGTGGCTTGCCAGAGATTGTTGGTTTTACTCAGGGCACTCTGTCTCCCTCCACAGAACACATAAAACTCACAGCTATCCTACATGTAAAGAAAAAGTTCTGGGCTCACCCAAAGTATGGGATAAAGCAACAAAATCAAATAAATAAATATACAGACCTATGACATACCTTCAACCTGTTAACGGGAGTGAGTGTCTTCGGTTTCCTCCCACCATTACGCTGGCTGCCGTTGTATAAGTGAAGTATTAACACCAATCAAATAAATAAATAAAAATAAGATACCTTAGACCAGAGAGCGCTGTGTTCCCACAGTATGTTGATATTCACAACTTCATATATGGACACCTCTTGTTAAATCACAAGAATACATGTTATTTTGAAATCGATGTCAAACACCTTACCTTGCGTGTACAAACGAGTCCTGCCATAAAGACTCTCCATATTGCAGAGGAGAAAATAGAAGAAAATACCTAAATAAATAATATTTTTTGTTTTTGTTTGTTACAGTACAACCAGGAGAAAACTGCGCCTAACATCTCTGAAGCACGGTCAACGGTGAAATGTGAACATAACATTCCAGGCTTGGGCAAATTCCTGGCTTATACGAATGGAAAGATTAGAATCGTATTTGCTGACCGGACAGCCCTGGACATGATGTCAGAGAGCTGTAAGGATGGAAGTCCTTCTGGTTCCTATGGCGATGGAGATGGCTCACAGCCAAAGGTACAGCTTCAAGATTTGATTTTTAGCTCACGGTTTTTAGGCACAGCTTACGTAATACCCCTAGCATGATGTGAGTATGAATGCTTCAGGTTTAACGCCATACTCAACACAAGTTTTCAGTTGCATGCTGAAGTTTCATGCCAAAGACAAAAGACAAAGACACTGTTTCCTTGTTCTAACCTCTCAGTGCTGAGCGCCAAGCAGCAAGTACCATTTTTAAAGTCTTTGCTCTGACCAGAACTCTCGCTTGCGCAAAGTAGAGGGCTGCAGTGCCCCGCCCCTCTCAACATGCACTCTGCCCCCCTAGAGGGCAGGGCTGTAAATAACAGCCCTGCCCTTCGTAGGGCTAATGAGACTTATTAACCAGAGGCCCCTGTCTGGCCAGACTGTAGTTATCCTGTCTGCTTGTTGTTAACTATACCTGGTACCGGAAATCCGCCATCATAACTTCTGTTTGTAATCAAGCACTGGTTCATTTTATTAACTATGTGTGTTTTAAGCTCAGCAGTGCCTACATTAAGCTGTCGCGCTTAATTTTCTGTCTTCTGGCCATCATAAATTTGTTACGAAATCAATTCACACATGGTGGTTAGGTGGCAAAAGTATCCCACCATAGTTGTTTTATAGTCTATAATTAGAACAGTGATGCTCATTGGACATTAGTCTCGATTGCACCAATGGGTAAACCGGTTAGAAATGCATACATAACAGCCTCGTTTTCATTACTTTCATTTTTCAGTCAAGTCCGTCAAATTGGTCCTGTCAGATAATAAAGCGTTTGTAGACTCATTATTTGTTTAAAATTAAGAGTAGAACAGGCTGCAGATTACCGCAAATTATTAAGATTAGGCAAGTTCAGAGTATTTTTGATTTGTTAAGTTGTTTAAGCTCAGCTGTTTCTCAGCTGAAGAACCGACCACCAGTTGGGCCAGTATCGGTTCTCTGTTTGTTTTGATTCACTTTTTCGTTGAGAAAACATTCATGGTTATAAATTATTGTTGATTTCAAGTCAGAGACCTGGTACAAGCATAATACTGGAATAAGCAGTCTTGTGAAATAGGAAGTTTTACCTCAATGGGCCATATTTTCATTTTCCTCCATCAGATTTCCGTTTTTATGCTAGGTGGGCATTCAGTCGTGGATTTAAATGGGTGGAAAATGGGGCACAGTCAACATTTTCATGATTTTTGTTAACTTTACATAGTGTTTTAATTAAACAATAATATGTCTAGAATTATGAGTTTTCGTATATTTTGGTAAATAAAAATTCAAAGTACCCATTTTGAATAATAAGAGAGTTGCCTTTATTTTTATAACAAAGTCTCAAGTTTTTATGGAGTATGCATACACACATATTGCAGACAGGCGTCATATTTTATTGACAATTTCAAGACAAAATTATCTTATCTTATTTAGTCACGAACTACATCTAGCATCTGTAACCAATGTCTGTAATTTAAAATCAGTAGTAAACCTTTTTTTTACTAGTTATTTTTAATGATCAATAGTTTTATTAATTATTTGCTTTGCCTGTTTGGGATAATACCCTAAAGCAGGAAACACTTGCTGTGAACACACACTCTGCAATTCTTCTATTTTTTGGGACATTTTGCCTGGTTTTGATAACCAGTATGCCCTGTAGTTGCAAAAGGGATATATATTTTTCCCCACATGGTTAGTACATTCAAGGAATAACATATAATTGGTCTTTACTTCTCTGAAAAACTGAGAATTGCAATTTTCTGCTTTAATCACTTCCAAGTAACATATCCTGAAAATTAGAAGGGTTACAGGATACAAATGTGTAGTTGAGTGTTGAGGTGGCTATTTT